>NW_027272181.1:0-120000 GCF_040938485.1 Diadema antillarum | reverse complement strand
CAAAATTCAATGCGTATAGTGCAGACAAAAACTTTTACATGCATCTTAATTTCATGAATCTTGGCTCTCGCGAGATTTGCGAAATTAAAATGCACGCGAACATTCCTCGTTTTACAGTAGATTCAGACACTAGCAGTGGGGATTGAATATTGCTAATTTGCTCTCAAGGTGTGTGGAAGATCTTCTAGCAGAGAGTGCGTTCACACTAGTACACAGGCACACACAAAAGACAAACCAACACGATGCACGCACACAAACACACCATGATGTGCAGCTGTTCCACAGGGTTTCTCCAGGTGCACGACACGTAGAGATATCTTCAAATGTATCTTCAGGTATTCATGATTGACACACCTACAAGCACACCCATCCAACACACATAACACAACAAAATTCCACATGAAAGGCATAATACTGGCAATGCATTTACATGACGAAACAGATTATGCTTATCTAGTAGAGTGGCATCTAAAAACACTCAAGCTGTTTTCTTCACCTTCTCTTTCTTCACATGAGAAGCTGTTTAGTGCCTGGATTGTTGTGTAGTTGGATCATTCTTGAGGTACATCAACTAAGTAGAAATTTTATTCAGAACGAATTTGACTTGAGATTGCTCCCTCGCATCTCGATCTCTTATGATGACTTTGGGATAGTTCTTTTGTTGTTGCTTTTTTGACATGATCACATTGATATGTACGTGGGACTACCAAGTGGCCACGGGTAAGTTTTAACTCATTATGTCTCCTAATAACCAAAGAATAATGGATTGAATGAGCTCAAATGGCTGCTAAATACGTTCTGCAAGCATGGGTCACTGTTATGTCCAATATGAAGCTACATAGAGCAAAATCAGAAAAAAAAAATCATATACATGATCATTGTAGACATCTTTTAGGGGAAAAAAATCAAATGCTTGTGTAATGAGGATTCAATCGTATCAAGAGGGAATAACATTTAGCAAACACTTTAACATAAACACACAAATCATTAATGTTTAAAGTTCATTACATAGGACCTACATATACCCCAATTTCAGGAGGAAGGTTAGCACCTTTCTGTATGCTCAAACTCATATGGTATTGCTCCATATGTAGGCACTTAACAGGAAAAATAATGATGTATGTTATGCTACGGCACAGAATATAAGAGTTTTGTTGCTTATAAAAAAACACAGAACCCCAAGTCTCTTGTTTCACAAGAGAGTGACAGCTTCAATAATTCTGATGAAATCATAATTACAAAAGAAAAATAAACAATAATATATATCTATACGTATGTACACAAAATCTTCTGTACAGACAGTTTGTAGTGCTGCTGCAACTAAACGTTTTTTAATACTGCACGAAATGCTTAATCATTTACTGCATTGTCTTCTCAGCATTTGATGTGCTCTGTATAAATACCTATCTAACAATCTTTGTTCTGTACACGCTATGCTCTGCATCAAAGAGCTGCTCATTTCAGTTCATGTCACATAAGGAGCACATATTTGCTCAAACTCAATCCATACTTTTTTCTTTTTTTTTAAACTGCATCTTGCCATCATTCATGGTGCTCTTGTCCGTTATTTCTTAGCACCCACTTGAGTGCACAATTCTCTTGCCTGTAGTCTGTGCTGTCCACATTTTCCCTGCCATTTAGTCCTCTTTCTCTTCTGCAGTGCCTCCACGGATATATTTACATTCGTCCACGCCAACGGGAGAGGCTCTGGTACGGCAAAGGCTTGGCCATTCGTGCTTGAATCGATTCCATATTGGCAGTTGCCCCTACACTCTTTGGTCAATGTCTGTGAACGTAGGTCACCACCTTAGCTGCCTCACCGTGATTGCACGTTCCGTGGCATTTGGGTCCAAAGAATGTGAGACAAAGGCGCTCCCATAAGCAGCTCACTGGTTGTTCAGTGAGTAGGTCCCCATCACATGGGTCAAACGAGATTTAGCGTAGGAGAGCCACACACCAGCACCGTGACTATAGGCTAACTATCTTCAGTATCTGCCTAAAAAAAATCCAACAACCGAGGGATGCGAAACACCAACATTATAATTTGTCATCTTCTTCCTCTTCTAGTAACATTCCTTTCTTTGGTGATACTCTTAATTTACCCCAGCCCTTTCCCTTCTCTGCACCGTGCTCGCTCTCCATCTCTTCGCTTTTCTCAAAGTCCGTGTCATCAAATTTGCGGTAGGGGCTACCGTGCGTGAATCTGATGGTGTGGGACGAACTGTTCCCCTTGAAAATGGCATTGGCCATCACCTCCTTGGAGCCCTGGCTCCTCCGACGTTTGATCCAAACAGCCAGGATGATGGCAAGGATGATGAAGACTATGAAGATTGGGACCACAAGGGCTGCCATGCCTACGCGCTTGTTCCGGCCGTGCACCACAGGACCTATAGAAAGCACATTGGGAAAGTGTCAAGTGAGATCTCTGGGTGCATACAACATGAACAGGTAGCTCTCGATTTCAATTTGAAAAAAAAAAAAATCAATGTGTGAAGTAATAAGAAACCATATGAACAGAAGAATGGGATGAATCTGAAGTTTGAATTGCATCACTTTCAAGGAATAACACTAGTTTGATGCGCATTATGGAAAGTGAATGCATGAAATTGTCAGAATTAGCATAGATGAAATAAAGTATCTTTTCTACATGTTTTCCATACTCCTATACAAATCTGAATCTTACATGGTAATTAATTTCACAGCAAGGTAGCAATACTTATAGCCACCTGCCAAGTGGCTGGACAATGAGTTAAAAAAATGCATAATTTTTTTTTTCATATGCTTGAAATATCTACTGGTATTTTCCATGATGGATTAGTGCATTCCAGGCCAGAACCAAGTTCTGAGACATGCAGAGTGGGTGGGTTATCCTTCAAAGTTACAACAAAGCTATATCATTTCCAGGATCCCCAAGGATGATTCCAAGCAGCTGGCTGCTCTGTTTAGATTGGAACATCTTTGACATCAAACAAACTTTGTTTCCAGCTATCTAATTTTTCACTATCTAGTCACAGTGTGCCTAAGAAACTCAGATGATAAGAAATAACTACCAAACGCTGGAAAAAAAGAGAAGTTGCATCTATCTGACAAGCAAATTACATCTATCTGACAACCACATTTACTAACCTGTAACTGACACGTAAGCGCTGTCATTCACACTGCCCTCGCTGTTGGTCGCCGTGCAGATATACAGTCCTGCGTCAGTGGGGTCAACATTCGTTACCGTCAGCATGCCGTCGCTCAGCGTGTGCCGCTTGTCTTCTGAAACTGGGTCTTGGTTGTGCGTCCATGTGACGACCGGATTGTTGGTCCCGATCACCTTGCAGGGCAGCCGAAGGGTCTCACCTGTTACCATGGTCTGGTTGCTAGGGGACTCGGTGATTTGGGGTGGACCTGAATGGTGCACATGCAAAACAGAAACAAAGTCCATCATCATCATCTAGACAACAAGGTCTTTTCATCAAATTGGTTATCACAGTCTGACAAATCCATACTTCACATGCCAGATTAATCAAAGATCATTTCAAATTTCTTGGGAAAAATAAGACTACCACAAAAGACACTGGCAATACTAAAAGCCAGAATTGTAACGGGCTCTCAAGACAAAAAACAAAACAAAACAAAACAAAACAAAAACCGCTGCTGGTCAAAATGTTCGAAATGGCCCTACTGGTCTCCATTGTTCCGGCAACCTTCAGACATTTCTTGTTTTCCCTGTAGAAATTACAGCAATTATCATATAATTTCTAGAGAACAGCAACATCAGCAATTTTCCACATCCCCTGAACTTTGAATGAGCATTGTTATTATAATTATCATTATAATCTTATTCAGTATTTCAAACATTGAACATGTACATGGGTAAACGCAAAACAAATTTGATTCAGCATAGCAAAAATAAGATTAACTATAACATAGAGAAAAATTTGTTCTCATATGACAGGGTCACATAGCAACAACAATTATGTCAATCCACAAAATTTGCTAAAATTGAGTACCCTATAGCTATCTAGGATGGATACACTACAGGAGGAACAGATGAAGGATTATCCTGAGACACTGCCCACCTGAAGTGACATATGGCGGGTACTGAGAGGGATGAGGAGGGAAGGAACTACTCACCAAAGACCAACAACTTGGCAGCTCTGAAGGAGGTTTGAACCTCATTGGTAGCGATGCAGGCATACTCTCCCATATCCTCTTGCTGCACATTGATGATGAGCAAAGTTCCGTCACTACGGGCAACCACTCTGATGAGAAAGAATGAATGAGACGGACTTTGTAATGATTTTGGCTTGCATGATATTCTCATTTCTTTCCTCACTACTCACAAAGAACTAACAGTCAGGTGAAAATGCACTTATCAGTATGACAAAGACAAGGCATAACACAGAAAAAAATATCAGTTCCTTCTTATGAATTTGTAGAAAATTGCACAATTATAGTCTTGGTGTATAATCAAAAAGTGATAAACTCTGAGCTCTTTGTTGGGTGATAGCTCACATGTTAATAGTATTAAATTCTCACATGTCTCATCTGGTTGTGCTCAGCCTTTCACAATTACTCATTTTTTTTCCACAGTCTTATTTTTGGTCACTCACTTTTCATAAAATATGATGCATGCACAGGACCAGTATTGGCTTGTGTAGTCTTTATCAAGTCTCTATTACCAATTTGTGAGAGAGACAACATTAGCACACTCACCTTCCTGTGTGGTAAGAGATCTGTTCACCATCTTTCTTCCATGTCAAGGCAGGTTGGGGAACGCCCGAGGCTGCACACCCTAACTCGGCACTGGACCCCTCTCGCACATGAAGCTCCTTCGGATACAGTTGGAATGTTGGCGGTTCTACATCAAAAGACACAGGCAAATCATCATCATATCATATGTCTGTGATTCACCTTTTTTTTCTCTCTCTCTCTCTCTCTCTTTCTCTCTCTCTCTCTCTCTCATACACACATAGACATGATATACATATAGATGGAAATACTGATGCAGTATGACTACGCAAGACAATCATGAATGCAATGAATAGATATCTGTGAGCTCGAAATAGCGAAAAATATTGAGAATGAGAACATACGTTTACATACTATAGTAATAAAATTGCTTATCATTATGGTTGTAGTGAGTACAATGGAACAGAAAACCACTGGTATAGTTTGGCGTCATCTTACCATGGACAGTCAGGGAGACGACAGAGAAGTCCTCGCCAAGCTCGTTGACTGCCGAACACTTGTAACTCCCCGCATCGTTGTGAGTGACGCCCGAGATGAGCAGAGTGCCGTTACCACCGCAGTTCTGGAAGCGGTCTCCCAGCAACGGCCTCCCGCCACGCTGCCAGGTGACCGTAGAAGCAGGCATCCCGGTCACGCTGCACTGCAGCACGGCCGTCTCGCCCAGCACACGCTCCTCTGACTGCACGGCAAGAATATGTGGGGGTTCTGTGGAATGTAACAAGAGCGCGGATATGAAATTCATAGTTCTGCAAGTGTTTGTGTCTCACTTTGTTCTACCGTACTCTTCGACAGGCACACTGCTTATCAAATTTAGCAACAACTGAAATAAATGGCATATCTCTCCTAACATCACACTGCAAAATCTTGTTATACTGCTATATGGCTGGTTTGTAATGAAAAAGCACAGCTTTATGTATAAGAGAACACAAAGTCACTCATTCACATAAATCAAAGCATCATTACCTACATCACAATTCCACTACAGGTATAACTGAGTGTCCCAAAATTTGACAATGAACTTCATGACATCTGCATATATGCTTAAAACACTATTCACTATTGACTAATCATAATGATGACAAATTATCTTGATCAATCAGTCACACCATGGGTCGGCTTTGCAATGTCTATCCTGTTGTGCGAGATGGTTCACTCAAATACAGCTCACCAAAGTACAGGATTGAGTTATCGTGTAGGTTCACGGACCTTGCTGTGATTTATTGTACCGTCAGCTGTGGACCGCCATGTTCGTATCCAGGCATCGTGCGCATGCGCGCAACACATACATGGTATGACATATCCCAATCAGTTGAAGGAAGTGGGCTCTAGTGGACATACCTTCAACTACGAGGAAGGCACTGGAGCTGTTGCTGCCCTGAGTGTTGCTGATCACGCACGTGTAGTTGCCTGTGTCCTCCCTGCGTGTGCGCACCAGCTGCAGGGTGCCACTCGAGGAATAGATGCGCACGCGGCGGCTGTCCAGATCCTCCTGGGTGAGCGGCTGACCGTCCTTCAGCCAGCTGCTGGCCGTCACTCTTGGCGTGGGTACTCCCTGCGCCTTGCAGCGGAACATGGCAGGCAGTCCAATGCGGAGTGTCCTGTTGCGCGGGACTTCTTGGAAGGAAGGCAGGGTGTTTGCCACAACTGTGAGGAAAAAAAAAAACATTATGGAAGATGAAACATTCTGATTATACATGATTGTTAAATGCTTCATCTAACATATCTGAAAATGCAAGTACATTACTGGCAATTTGAAAATCGATAAAGTCACATGATTTCTTGATTTATAGCTGATTTCTTGTTCTTTCTTTAAACATAAATTGATATCCTTGAACCTAAAACATTCTCTAAATTGTTTAGATTTGCCATACTTGCTTGGTATGGATGAGAAAACTTGCACTTTTAATACCAACAACAAACTCATTACTGGAACAGGGCAGATGACAGCACAAACTATACACAACATCAAATATTCTATAGATGTAACTGATTGATTCACTCGAGGTATCCTGTGTTATCTCGAATGAATCTCAACAAACATATACTCAGTCAACATTCTATGTGGAACGTCCAAGTTCTAATCATTGAATCTCAGAGAAGGCACAGAAAACATCACATCAGGAAACAGTGAGACAACTTTGCATCACATTTGCAATCATGTACTGGCCATTGAAAAGAGGAGGCACCACAGAGGTATCTAGATTCGTATGCAGTTAGTTCAGTTTGAAGTTACCCACCTGTGCATGCAGTGCCATTGCCAACTTCACCCGGTGGACACTCCAAGCAGACAGACTGGTTTCCGTCCAGCGACACGCAGTCCACTCCACTGCTGCACGGCACCGTGTCACAGTGAGACGGGGTCACCCGTCTACATATGCTGTCCCTCTGCTGATCGTTTTCTCCACTGCATCTGATGGCTGCAGACAAGTTTTTATTTGAAAAGGAGAATGATGAAGAAATGGGCTAACAATTTGAAAAAAAAAAATCTTGGAGAACGGGCACTATGACAACCAGTAAGGCAATTAAAACACAAATCTACAGAAATACATCTTAAGTATTATTTGATAGTGTCGAAAAACAGTTTAGTATTATTACATTTCTTATTCCATATGCCTTCACACTTACTAACAGAAAAAAATACTGCAAAAGTAGGGCCTATTTCATGGAAATATTTCAATATGCTTGTTGATGATTTTGCAGAAGAGGGGTATATACATGTATCTGTACATGTGGAAATACAGTGTAGCTCCAAAAATATTTCCATAAACAGAGCCAAAAGTTTGCAAAAAAAAAATTCTCTCTGCATAATATTTCTCCTTATGCTCTTAAAAATAGATTGCTAGTTAGTTTGTTTGTTTGTATTTACAATTATGTGTATATTTACTTGCAGGAAGTGCTGCCCTGTTATGTACAAGACAATAAGATATCCAGTCAGGAAATTCATTCCTGACATCCAGAGTTGGAACAACAACACTTTTGTCCAGATATAGTAACAGAAGAATACTGACAATGCAAATTGGCACCAATGTGTCAACTCTGATGGCAGAAATAGAACCATACATCAAAGCTGATCTTCATTTAAAATGTAGCACATTTAATTGTAGATGGTCTTATGTCTAAGTTTGTGTAACTCAAACTCGAGGGGGGGGGGGGTGGGTGGGGCAGAGATCCATAAGCTGAGACACTCACCCACATCTTGGCTGTGTCCACATCCCATGCTAGGCCCCCAGTCACTGTTCCTACACTGGGACAGGCCCAACTCCCAGCCCTTACAGTCCACCCCGGACAGTAAGATGGGTGTGTCGGTGGACACGGCGGTAAACTCGCGGTTGTTGAGGACCCCCACGGCACGTCCCTGGCCCAGCTGGTGGCAAACGACCTAGAAGATCAGAAAAAGTGATGTGCTTGAGAATTTGCTTCCACAGAGAGGCATACAAATGTATGCAACAACAACACACCACACAAAGCAGACCAATTCAGTTAGCGTGTACAGCGAGGTACATGAAAACACACATGGACACAACGCATGCACAGATGTAAAAATACAACTATGATGCACACTCACATATATACGCATATATGAATATATGTCTATAGAGTATTCCTCTTACAGTGCATGCAGCAGAAGGCACGCATAAACATATATTCCAAGAATATGCAAACAAAATATTAAAATATCCTTACCATGTTCACCCATCATTTCCGTTATTTTATTAGGGTTGATCAAATGAAGCTATCACCCTTAAGCAGGTATATACATCAGATATAAACAAGGCATGAACATATATCTCAATACAGTCTTGTCCTGGCAAAATGTGACAAAATGGCGGCAAGTGTCTTACGTGTGCGTCTGCCATATCCCAGTTGTTGTTGCACACGGTGCCCCACTGGTCATTGTGAGAAATCTGCAAGATTCCCTCTCGCTCATTGGCACCCCCCATCAAGCGGATGGCCTTGATCTCTCCCAACGCTTGCAGCAAGCTGCTCAGAGGCTGGTAGCCATCAGAGCAGGATGAAACACAGGTGGAATCTGAAAGACCAAAATAATTCCTGAGTCAAGTCTAGATACAGACAGTTCTGACAAAGAAGAGTGCGTTGATATGGAAAGACAGAAGAATGCTTACTTTGAACATGTAACTTAGTCATTATCTTATTAGTATTAGTCTTTCTTTCTAAATCAAAGTTAATTCTATATCATATTGATACAATGAGCTCCTGTAAAGACAGATGCATCAAACACACACACACACACACAAACTCAAACACATATACACAGTTGTGCACTTCATCCACTGTCGATGAGTCATCATCTGGGAAGTAAACCTGCCAGTTGTCTCCTGAAAGTGCACTGATGTAACTTATCAAGCCAAAAATGTATCCAACTTCAGATGAACTGATAGCTCAAGATTGGTTAAAGGCAAGTTTTGTATATAGAAAAGAAAAGAACAGAGAAAGAATGACTTCTTAACATGTCAGCAGCATACCTTGAAGGAAGAAAGATGCCTTGCATGACTTGCACACATTGTTGACCCGGCCATTGAAGCACTCTCCACAGGCCGAGTCGCAAGGTCGGCACTCGCGGCTGTCAATGTTCCCATACTGTCCTGGGGGACATTGCGTCGTGCATGTGCCCGCATTGAGGAAGTACGGGGCAGTGCACTTGGTGCAATTGTCTCCAGAACCCCGGCAGGTCAGGCAGTTGTCTGAGCACATCATGCACTCCGAAGCATTTTGGGCATTAAGTCCTGCAAAATATCTGCATGGAAAGAAAAAGAAAAAGATACCACGTTCTGAAAAGGTTGCAAGGAAAGCAATAACTCATCCTTCACACACACTGCATAAAAGCAGCCACAACATTTTCACAATATGAAAACATCTCAAATTTTCATCAAATTGACATTATGTAAATGCTCTCGAGCTCCCATGAGAATGGTCAATGGTGACACACTAAACATCACATCAATGTCAAATTTGCGAAGGCTATGCCTGCAAATCTGTTGAATTGGATACCGAAGGCTTATCATTTGACTGCTGAAATAGATGGCGAACAAACACAAACAGGAAATTCTACAAAATCAATTTGATTTAAGTATAGATTTCCTCACAAGCTGATGAATTCCGCCAATTAGCACTCACCCATCGTCACATGTCGACACACACTTCAGCGATGTATCCTGGCCAGAACAGACTACACCTACATCCTCGTGGTTGCCACAGTCATGCACTCCAATGCCGGCGCTGTTTCTTGGGCAGTCAAGGAGCCTACTCTCATCACCGACGCATGCCAAATCGTCAAGATGGATGCTGGTTCCACTCCCGTAGTGAGCGTTGGTGCGGAATTCAATGGCATGGCCGAAGTTAAGCTGCTGGCAAACCACGTGAGCGTCTGCAAGGTCAAACTCATCATCGCAGACTGTGCCCCAGACGTTATTGACACGAATCTGCAGAAAAAATGGGAGTATTTAGAAATATAGAAAAGCCTTAGAGTCACAGTAAAATGCCACTAAAAGATTTAATAGGGAAAAATATGTACGGATGCTTGTATGATTCATCTGAAGTATGACAAAAGCTTGGGATAACATACAGCTGAATTGCCTATGGCACGGAGATTTATACAGTTCACATTGTTTATCATTAAAAAAATGTAATGAGAGAAAGGTGAGAACTCAAATTTTTCTGTTCCACCTCACCTCAACTCGCCCCTCATACGGCGTCTGGCCATCCACCAGCCGGATGTCTGGGCTACCCCGCACAGCCAGTCCATCCACGCAGGAGGAGACGCAGGTGTTTGTGTCTGTGTCGAGGTACAGGGACTGGTGGCATCTGGTACAGTGAACGGCGCTTCCCGAGCACGCAAGACACTGCTCACTGTGGGTTGAAACACATAGTTTGTAAGTCAGTCATGAAACGCCCTCTCTGACGATTGAAACAGGTCATCTCATCTGGGTATCCCCTTCTCTCGTAACAGTAGATCAGGCTGCATTTTGTCTGACTTTCTTACCCAGTCATCTCATTTCACAAATGCTTTAATCATAGGAAAATATTCCATGTGATGAAACAGATGCCCTGACATGTGTGTAAATATATGTATCCTTTTGCAGTATGAATTGAAGTATACCTCACATCTCTTCCTCTCTACATTTTCCCTGCCTTTTCCAACTCCAATGCTTTATGCCTCATAACATGTGGAAAATGTCACATATCCAGCAGTAGCACTACCTTCGGTGCAGAGAAGTTCCACAAAATGTGGCATCAACTCATCTGGGGCCTGTTTCATAAAACTTGTTATCAGTGACAACTGCCACATTTCTATGACAAATTTGCTCTCAGCCAATCAGATGCAAGGATTTCAGTAGCTTGTCACATCTATGACAACTTGTCACATCTATGACAACTTGTCACTGATGACAAGTTTTATGAAACGGGCCCCTGGACATACTTCCTGCCCCTATGCGAAGACGAGGAGCTTCAGTGACACAGAAGTAGAGTGGAGAAAATGCACCACCTTTTATGACGGCATGCCATCAACTCAATTTTGAACAACTCACCTGCATCTCTGGCACATGCCCTGGTCATCAGCGTAGGTACCGTCCTCGCAGGTCTCCCCGCAGGTAAAATCGCTTCTCCTCACCAGCCCTGGACGACATGTCAGGCAGTGCGTGGCGGTCTGGGAGCAGGTGGCACAGTTCTGGTCGCACACTCCGCAGCTGATGCCGTCCTCGTCCACATACCTGCCGTTGGTGCACTGCGACGCTTCGATGCACATGTTCGAGGTGTCTGGTCCTGAGCAAATCACACCTGGATTAAGAAGAAAGCAAAACTAGACGTAATGAAAGGATCTATGACAGACACTTAGCAGAAAATTTCCTTTAAAATTCAGACAATATATTCACACTGCCATATCACTTTCTTATTCATGTTTTAATCCATGGTACAAACTTCAAAAGCAGAGTCTTCAGTTCTAGAGTGTCCTATGTACATGGATTCAAGGATTAGAAAACATCCCCCTTTCCTATTAAAAAAAAATGACAACAAACTTACACCACCAAAAAATTATGCAAGGGTAATTACTCACCAGCAGCTTCCCAAAAGTGGCAGTCAAAACCGCTTGGCTCGCTATGTTTACATTCCAAGAGGTTGGACTCGTCTCCAGTGCACATCACATTGGACAGTAGCATGATGCTATCTCTTCTCACTGCAAATCTGATTTAAGGCAACAAGAACAGAAACAAGAAAATGATTTCACTTTATGGTATCATGAATGCCTACATACACCAAACAGTTACTTCTTGACAAAAAAGAGAGTAACTGCTTATCTCTCAATTGAGAATGGCATGGTACAGAATACAATAATAAATATGCACACAAAATATGATGAACCAACAACCATGAGTACGGTACAAGAATGCTGAAAAGTAAGATTTTCGTTCATTCAACAAACCTCCAAAAGTCTGACTTGTGCATGAGAGGCTGATCTATTCTGACATGAAAGTGAACCCCTGAAAAGACAAGAGCTTTGAAACTCACCAAGATGGTGTGTGTAATACAGATGCTAATGACTGATGAATTACATTCTCGAAGAAGAATCTGCACAGGTGCCTTTAATATTAATTCCATATGACTAAAATCAAAGCACATCTTCCACTTCCCCCTTGTTTCTTGCTGAAGAGGCAAATCTGTGACATAACACAGTAAAATGAGAGCATCGCGTTGGACAGGTAGTGTTACATCGCTACACCACCCAATCAAAATGGACACTTACTTTCCCTCGAGACTGGCCTCCAAAGCATGTCCAAACCCAAGCTGGCGGCATACCACATCGGCATCTGGCAGATCCCAGTGGTCATCGCACACAGAGCCGTAAGTGTCGCCACGTCTGATTTCCAACTGACCTTCCAGGGGCGAGGCTCCACCGACCAATCGGATGGCATTGTTCTTCATCCTGTAACCACGGCATTCGCTGACACATGTGTTGTCTGCAACAGATAAATTTAAAAACAAAGACGCACATACAGAATTATAGCAATGTATGACACGATAGCCTTGCATGCAGCCTGCAATAAGGGGTACATTTCAGTTGCATACAGTGACCAGAACATCAGCACAAAACCGAATGATAACTGTGTCTCACATAATAGATGCTGCTCTTCTACATTGGTGTGAATAAATTTGAAATATGGATAAGTTACCTTACTTTATTCAAAGGTTAACAAATTCACAATGGAAATGTATATGGGACAATTCATTTTTGTGATTTTGAAGCTCTGAATATACACAAGAAAAAAAAGAGAAAAAAACAAACCCACACATGCATCTGTAACTAGTATAGCACACATATCATACCTTGCAAGAATTTGAAGCTTTCGCAACTAGTGCAGTGAGTGGAATCTCTTTCGCAAGTTGCGCAGTTACTGCTGCATGGGACGCATTCTCCACCACTGGCATAAAAACCATCCCCGCATCCAGTCACGCACTGGTCACCACCCTTGCGGTGTGTGCCCGGCCTGCAGGCAGTGCAGACGTAGTCCGGTGTAGCCTGGCAGGCGTCACAGTTGGTGCGGCATGGGTAGCAAGAACTGTCGGTCAAGTTAGCGTAGAAACCCAGAGGGCATGTCTCCCGGCACTCTCGCATTCCAGGTCCTAATGGTCAGTGAACCAAAGCAAGACTCAATTTATCGAAACAGAAGAACAATTCATACCATTCCAAAATGAGTCATTTTTATGGTAGTATTTTTTCTTTCTTTGCATTGCTGTGTTTTGTTCTGCTCAAGAAACTTGAAATCTGAACATCAAGTAATTTGCATGCAAAGAATAAAATAATATTCTAATTAGGCTTATACAATGTAAACATTTCTCTCATCTTTTGAAAGATGATCAGAACTCCAAAAATGGTATCCTCCCTTCTAAAAATTACCCAGAATTATGTGTCTGATTGATACCTGAGCAGCGGATGCCTATATCCTGGCTGTGTTCGCAGTTATGCTCTCCCCATCCAGTGAAGTGGCAGCTCTCCAAGTTGGCCTCGAATCCCATACAGAGGATGTTGTCAAGCCAGATAGGCCCTTCTCCTGGCACTATTACTCCTGGTTGAGCATCTACTCGCAACACTCCAGTAGCGTTGCCTGCATTCATATGTAGTCAAACATCAAAAGGGACAACCGCACAAAACATAAGTTACTCTGTAAAACTGGAAATTTCGTGTGCATGAAACTTGTAAATTTTGCAAGGAGATAGGACTTGCGAAAGTAAAAGGCAAGTAAAAGGTTTTGTCTACCAAATGCATTTGTTGCCAGAGGCAATCGGCAAAAGTTTTATGCCATGAATTTTTTCTGAATTTACAGTACAGGACGACTATAGTCTAACACCAGCAGCATCATTATCACATCAGCTGACATCATGTATTCATGTGATGACGTGGACAGCAAAGTGCAACCATGGGGTCATGGAATCTTATTCATGCAAATCACACAACCATTTACCATCTCATTTGTAGGTACGGTATGACAAAAGTTCTGAACACATAGCAGACATTAACTTAGGCTGAAATAATGTTCAAACATGCAAAACTGACTTGGTATTTAATCATACAACTCTTTACACGGTATTTCTATCTCATGACCTGACGTGAACTGCAAGAACCAATTAACAGGTACTTTTAAACAGATTACAAGGTTGTGCTGTTAAGGAAATGATATGCAAGTAGGCAACATTCCAAGCCACAATCAGTATTACTGTGGGTCAAACTTGACACCTTGCTAGAATGCCTTGCTGTGGGACTTCCACATATGAGAGGCAAAATGGACATCTACCCGTCTTTTGATTACTCACCGAGACCCAGTGCTCTGCAGGCCACCTGGGCAGCTTCCTTGTCAAAATGATCAGCACAGACGGTGCCCCACTGATTGTCGTGGAAGATCTGGGGGATAACCATCAGGGCAATTAAAAAATCAAGTCTCTGTTTTGTCACAAGCACTTAACTGCACCGTTTACTTAATACAGTTTCAAATCCTACTGCTACTACTTCTACAGTATTTCTGCTCTGAATTAAGAAGCAGGTACATTAATATGGTCAATATCTCCCTTTTCAAAGCTTTTCTCTTAAACTCCATTGGAGGTGGATCACAATTTGTGCGCCACAGAATCTGTCAGAAACTTACATCCACTAACCATATTGTAATTAACCATCAGAACTACGACAATTCTGGGGCAGGGTGGGGCTATGCCAGAGTGGAACCTTCATTTTGCATGGATGTAAAACCCCACTGATCCCATTGGGGTATACTTCTTTGGACAGTGATGGTTTACCTCAAGACGTCCTTCCAAATGGTTCCTGCCGCCAACGAGGCGACTTGTCTGTTGCAGGTCACTGCTACCAGCCTCCACCATGGCAGCCACTCCGGTTGAACAGCGCTCCACACACACTCCGGTTGCTGGATCCAGGATCTAGCGAATTAAGAACACACAAGGATACAAAATGTGACATTTTGCCATTTCGGGATCTTTTATTTTTTTTCTTCCCCCACAGGATGTTCTGTCTCACAAGAAAATAGGACAGATCCTTGCATGTTACCTGTTAACATGTGATTCTTTTCTGGCACCCACTTCCAACATGATTCAGAGTTAATTTGTTTCTTTGCTGCACATCATCATTTGTGAGAGAATGGACACTAGGCCTAAATCTATCACAAATTAACACTGCCTCTCACATCACGCTTGCGCTATATTTCAATTGTGATTGTGCTCAAAGAAACGCAGAAGCGATCTTGACATAAAAAAGCCAAGCCAATCAAATATGGCGCAGCCGCAGGGCTTTTAAGTAGGCTACTCCCACCCATTTCCCGAGACCGAGCAGTTGTCAGACCCTCACCTTTGGGGGTGAACAGGAAGTGCATTTGACACCATTTGGGTCAAAGGTGCAATTCAAACAGCTGGTGTCACATCGTTGGCAAGTGTTCATGCCTGGGTGGCCGTACATTGCTGTTCCGCAGTCACTCACACATGTGTCGTCCCTGAGAAACATATCTGGCTGACAGCTGGTCACACAGGTAGAATTCTGATCGAACACAAGATTTGAAAAATATCATAAATCAATCACTTAAAAGAAACTTGTACATCTGAAAATTCAGTTTTGCGATTTATACAGCACATATCATTCTTTTTATCTATCATTCAATCTATCTATATAATATACATACGCCATCAATACTTATATTATATTGGATGGCCATGAATGGGATACCAGGGAATATTGCACGAGTTAGGGCCAATATTGCATGAATCGAAGATGAGTGCAATATTGAACCCAACGAGTGCAATATTCCCTGGTATTCCATGAATCAAGGCCATCCAATATAATTATTATCATCTATACAATCAAGCAGAGCAAGCATAAACTGCACAAAATTACCCGGCTTCTACTCGTCTTGGAAGTTGACTCGGCAGTCACATCCCAGCGCTGAAAAGGGGAAGCCCCTAAAACTGCGTATGAAACAAACAACTAGCAAGATGTTTGCGCGCTCGTGAATTGTAACAAAATGACGCGCACTAGTAGCAAGCGTTTGCGCATTCAGCAAGCGCTCGCGCGATAGATGAGACAGAATTGAATATGGTGTGATCTTGAACAGCAAGTAACAACGGTAGCCTATGGGGAATTAATACGTTGGCCTATGCGTTTCGTTCAATATGCTCTGATATTGAACGGTAAAAATTGAGCGGACTACAATACGCGTTTTTAATGCGCCGCTAAAACGTCCCATATAGATGATAATGAGATATATTGCATAAAATTCACTCAACTTGTAGCAAATTTTAAATGGCCCTTATCTCGACTGAAAACATTCCTACCTTCAAAAGGTAGCTAGATAATTTAGGATATTATTTTCCTAGTGAAGTTGCAGATATAGCGGTTCTTCTGCAGTGACATACCCTCATGAATTTTCCCTGCGGACACGTGAGGCAGATGTTGTTCCTATTGCCATTTGCACAGGAGCCACACGCATGCAGGTCGCAGGCTTCACACTGCCAGGTCAATGTGTTCCCAAAGTCAGAGCCAGAGCAACTTTCAACGCATGTCGAACCCTGTTGCAAGAATGAGAATTAATCATTTTCATCAAAGTTCCGTCATCATACTTCTTTCCACACATGCACAAACACAAACACACAAAACAAATGGCAATCTTTTACTGAAGGATAAGAAATCATTCCAGAGACAATCATAATAGTTAAAACCAACATTATAAAAAAAAATCAAGTGGTTGCTCATTATCTCCTCCATACTAAGATAAGATAAATAAGATACTTGTGAAACATCATCTTTTTTTTTCACGAGCATTTGCAAAGTTGCTTCCCTGAACTCACAGGAATTATGCAGAGCATGAAATCTAAGTACATTTTAGGAGTACCAGTATTTCTCCTGGGTGGGTCAGTCACACTTTGCAATCAATGAACCACGGTCTTATTTCCTGTCAAATTCTCGGAAAGCTTACTATTCCTCCAGCACACACAGATGGCCCAGTTTTTGTTTTTCTTTCCATATATTAACATTTTGTTGTTTTTTTGTCAGCATTGTTGTTTGAAGTGTAACTTTACCTCATATCTATTCCTTTCACGTCATTGTTTATCATGTACGTGGTGCGGCATGAATTGAGATGAGGAAATTCCAGATAGGACAAACAGATGCAGCTGTCGTCACAGCTGAATATTGATTTCAGCACTATCAATAAATGGGTGAGGCCAAGTGTTGTATTTCGTCAAACTGAATCGTGAACAGCAAGACCTCTGATTTAATTGGCTTTGACGTTTATACGTAATCTAAAACTTTTCCAGTTTGCTACCATTTCGATTACTTTAAAAAATGGTCCCTTTTTGAAACCATTCTGCATAATGCAGTTTATTGCATTCTTGCCATCCTGGACTGTTGTTGTTGTTGTTGTTTTTTAAATCACTGCACGATCGTCAAGGGTTGGCTATCAGATATGACAAGTCATACTAAACAAGATTATAAATTTAGCCCGCTGAGCTATATAAATTCTGACACTTGCCTGCAAAAAGGTGTTTGGTTTGCATGCCATGCAGTGGTCTGGCGAACCAGCACACTCTAGGCAGGAAGCACTGCAGAGGGCGCAAGTCGACTCCTGGGCGAAATATCCCCTCTCGCAGCTGGCAAGACATGCACCTGTCGCTCCTGCAAAATACAACAGATTTGGGGCATGGAAGGGATAAGAGAAAGAGGGAGAGACAGAGAGTGAGAGATAGATAGATTTTACATAGAGAGACAGACAGATATAAAGAGAGAGAAGAGAGGGAGGGGAAGAGATAGATAGATCAATAGATAGAGATATAAAGAGAGAGAAGAGAGAGAGGGGGGGGGTAGAGATAGATAGATAGGTAGATAGATTGATAGATAGAGAGGGAGAGATAGACAGAGATAATGAGAGGGAAAGTGGCGAGAGAGATAGATAAAGAGCAAGATAAAGAGAGAGAGAGAGAGGAGGGAAAAAGAGGAGAAACAGACAGAAAGATAGGTAGATATATAGAAAGATCTGTTATTAGTACTTTGCGTTCAATTAGCAAAAATATTTACAAAAAATTGAATTCAGTCCAATTCGAAGCTGAGGATTATTGCATGCCTGAGAACATGGAGTGAAAAGATTAATCAATGCTTAATTGTCCAGTTTCATTTGATATGAATGAGTTATCTGAATCGATCATTTAACACAGAAATGACACAAGAGTATAAAAGGTATGTTCTAATATCATTTCTCACATCAGAGCTGACCACACTCATACCACAAATACAAGCAATATATGTCTATTATATAATGGTTATGGTTGAGAGCACTATGAAAGAAAAATATTTTGACAGACACATTCCAGAGCCACTGTTAAATACTTGCTAGTACAAAAACAAAACAAAAACAAAACAAAAATAAAAAACAACAAACAAAACAGACAAAAAAATCTAATTCCACAGAAATGAAACCATCATTGCAGAACACCATATATGAATATGAAATGAATATACAGGCATGTAATACAAGGAGGTCAGATGTATAAAGTGCCTACATACTTATGAAAAAAAAAAGAATGACAAATGTTTCCATATTGTTACCATTCTTCACATTCAAAATAAATGAGACTATCAATTTCTTGCAATGGCTATCATGCTGTTTGTGCATGTGCAGTGGGCGCTACAGTGCATAAATTCGTGCATCTGATCATGCAGTGTTTAGTTTGTGTGAACATCAAAAAATCTCTTTGCAGTGGGTTTTCATTCACTCACAGCCCACATCTCAGGAAATTAAGATGCTGTTTAAAGATTTCATCAATCGAATTCATTGCATAACCCAGACTGATTAATTCGCTATGCTGGCAGATCCTTGCATTACAGTCTCCTTTGCAAAAGATTAGCTCCTCTAAATTAAGAACGAACATTCTGAATCAACCGCGACAACTACCACGATGCGGAGTGATCAAAATCAACCTTACGCCACGGAGTAGAATAACATTATGATGCAAGCATGATGCAAGAAGAAGTACAAGCACCTTCTAATAGCTGTCATATTCAGCCCAGTTTAAATTTCATCTTCAAAATAATGACCATCCAATTCCATAATTCTCTCTCTACAAAATAAAACTGTCATATCTCATTTCAAATTATATGTACACCACATACAGCTGTACCTCCTTTTATTTGTTGACTATTTATGGCACATGAATTTCATTGCCATCTATTCAAGCTGAGTAGCAGCCTCCCTCATTTCCATATTATTCAGACACTACAATGCTACGAGGCTCTGAAAGGATTTCTAGTTAAGTTTTTTTTCTTCGAAAAAAAACCCCCCAAACCATATTGCCAATTGTCTGGCTATGTATATCTATTGCAGTGTTTGTAAATCAAGCAAAAGGTTACGCTGTCTGTAGATTCTCGCAACCCCCCCCCCCTCCCCCACCAGATCAACCTTGTCTCATTTGATACGAATTGTGATTGGCCAAAGGGAATGGGAGGCACAGCAGGGCACCGAATCATATCAACCGTGATATCCTTGGCATATATGGCATGTCACACCCACTCTAGTGGCATCTCTGAATGGGAGCTTGGCTACCCACGGTTTCTATTCTATTGGCTTGGCATGCGCCGCCGCCTTGTATACAAACACAGTGTGTGTAACGAGTCTGAGAAGGTGACATTCATGCTTTGTGTGGTCCAGAGAACTCTGGGTGAACTCTCTCCATCTCTCGCCCCACAACGTAGAATCCATAGTCTTCATTTGGGAGGCGGGAAGTGTGGTTTGGCTACAGGCTGGTTGCATCATGGAGCTGCAACCATGGAGGTATAAACTTGCACTTGGCAAACTGCCTAGAACCTCAATACTGCTACAATACAGTAGCTCCATGGTTGCATCATGCTCAGAATCCATCCCAGAATCCATGGTTGCATGCCGGTATGCAAAGAATGTAGTTCAAATTCTTTATCCTTGTGCTTCAGACAGAGTGTAACAAATAATACAGTAACATGGCTTTGTCTTTGTTTTTCTTTTGTTTTAGTTTCCTCCTGTTTTGTTTTTGTTTTAGTTTTCTGTTTTGTTTTGTTTTTGCCTGTCACTGTGTGACAGTTTCAACATGACATTTTCTGTATCACTTTTGGTTGATATCGTTCACCAACATGACTACTTTTGATCATCCCTGGATTTGTATCAACATACTGCAGTGGTATGTATTTATAGTAGCAAGCTGGGAATCGTTGCAGATTATACCAAAAAAAAAAAAAATAACACAGAAGAACCCAATTCCAAAGTATGTATAATTAGTAATGTAGTCTTTGCAATGTGCACATCTCAAGCTTCAGATCCCAATTCAAAGATACTGCTTCCTTCAGGGATTTTACTTAGCTTGTTTGCACCATGTGCTTATAAAATCCTCAGCAGGGCACATACAGTAAACCCTTCAAGATTTTATTCACATGACTTCTGAAATACCATCCAGTTGCTGCATTATTCATTTCTGACAGACTGCATACATTGTAATTGATCTTCCACATTCATCAACAACTCAATTACATTTTCTGAGACAATTAACATACGCATATAGCATGTAGTTGTTTTTCCAATTACCTGTACCTAAAACACTGGTTCACTGTATTGTTCTAAGACTTTGTGCACGAAGGAAGAAACATAAAGCAACTTCCTAGTCTGTGGTATAATTTTAATATGTATGCAAGTTCCTATGAATGTTCTTCAAAATCTGTTTCGCTTTCCTGTTGCAGCTGAAAGTTTGGTAGTTGAGGAATGGCAATACTCAACTCAGCAGGGATTCCTCAATACTTGAGTAGGTCACCAGGACTCATATGATGACACACATATGTTCAGGACTTCACAATTAATTTCTAATGAGCCTGGTCTACTGCTTGACCTCTTGATGAGAAATGCATATTTAAGAAAACCACGTGTCTGCAAAAGCAGACGATTCAAATGCTCAACTTTGCATGAATCCTGTACCCATGTTCATTGTGGCTCAAGCTGTGTGTGAGTTCCAGGAAACATTACATTGTCCGAGTTCCATTTCCTTCAATGAGCTAATATCACTCTGGGATGATGAATATGTTCAGTCTGCCCTCTTTGAAAGTCAGATCAGGTGCACAGTAACACACACGGGGACACAGAAACGGAAGTATTGATCAATGATTTCTTCTGAAGGGGACAAAGAAAATCAGCAAGCAAATGGATTCATGCTCATTCAATACAAAAGAGAAAGCAACAAAGAGGCACTTGAAATTGCGGTCAAACTTGTGAGGCGCAGGGTCTTTGTCCGTCTGGGCTTTTGTGTCTTTTATTGGCTTGCTGGATTAAAATCCTTACATTCCTCCCTCTCCTATTCCACAAAAAAGAAGAAGAAGAAGAAAATCTCTCCACACATAGTATCCCACTTCCGTTCTCTCTTCTCTATCTCTCTCCAATGAATTACACATTTTCATAGAAATCTGTTTCTGTGTAAGAGTGAGTGTGTTTTTTTTTCAACTGATCATCAACTTGCACACACACACATACACACACACAAACGGATCTCTCCTAAAAGCTTCCAGCTCTTATCTCTGGAAAACTTCCATTTCCCTTGGTCAAACACTACAAAGTATAATATGCAATATCGCTCTCATGGACAAGGAGAAATATAATATGCAGGTATTCCAGGCTGACCACATGACGGTGCACTTATTTTGTTTGCCTCTGCAATTCCTTTTGTTTATCTTTTCTTTCTACCCTGAGTAGACAAGTGAAGGTTTTTTTTTTTCATTTTATATCTACCTGTGGAGGTCATGATGTTCAAATAGCTAAGTAAAGAACAAAACCACTTATGTGCAAACTTACAATTCTCACGCAAAATGTTGAGTGTATCTTTAACCACAAAACAAAAACAAACAGTAAGCCTTATACATGCATTCCACGTTCAGAAGTGAGCTGACACTTGAGTAATGTGTACATGCAAACAAAAAGCTGACAATAACACCAACAAAAGTAAGCACATACGTCACATGCAACATGCCAATCATGAAGTAAGAGAGGGATTAAATACCAATGCATTGGTAATGTGAGAGGATGTAAGACTTGAAGCTATACATAGGTGAAGCCAAATGGATGGACTGTATTATGGCTTATTACCATAGAATCTTGATCCTGTGCCAATTAAATTGGGTGGTGGGGTTTAAAGTCGCGCCCAAAACGATGGAGGAATGTATACATTGATTGTGTCTACAGAGGAAGTAGTTGTCAAAGCGATCAGGCCTATTCATTGCTCGGATTCGCTTGGGAGAGCAGTCACAAAGAATGCCTCTCGCTTCCATGGGTGACAGACAGACCTTGCATAGCTCTGCAGTGGACCCTATGAAAAGAAAATTCTCACACCCAATGTCCACGATTCTTTGCATGTGACACTTTTTTGTCTTGTTTTGTTTTGTTTTTTTCATCTGCTGCTGCTGCTGGTAGATATCATCAAAACTCTGCCTTACTTCAAGGGATAGCAGCTTTTGTTTTTATCACAAAAACTTGTCATCTGATGAGTTCTGGGCCCCGTTTTATCAAAAGATATAATCGATTATAAATTTCCTTACGACAGAGGCTGCCATACACTTATGATAGATATTAACTACATAATCAATTATAACTCTCATAAAACAGGGCCCTGGTTATTGAAACATTTTGGCACACACAGTAATACATATTTGAATGAATTTCACTGGCTAGTTATTCCATAACATATTGTTAGTCCCGTTACTACACTTTTCTGTTAGTCTGTGTTAGAGATTACTGCCCATTTAACCTACAAAGCATATGCATGTGGGCAATTCCGCGGTTAGTAACGTTACATTTGAACAAATTTAGATATTTGTTTTTACTACTAAATTACCATTTATTCATTTCAAGCCAATATTATGTCAAAAACATGTTCATCATTCCCAGGTTTATGATACAGAAAAGAATGAATACAATCCAAGAAATAATAGCATTGCTATGGCAACTTAAAGGGCTGGTTAGTAACGTTACGAAAAAAGGACATGACAAAAAATTCAATGTCTTGTGACAAAAAGTGTCCAAAAATTCAAGTTACTTCAAACAAAGTGTTGCATTAATTTCAATTATTGCATCATGACAAATGTTCACACAATGTTTTTTAGCAGTTTGACCAATAATTTCTTAGCTAGACCCCCAAAAGCATGGTTAGTAACGTTACGGTTAGTAACGTTACATTTGTCCGGAGTAATTCCGCAGGTCATTTCACCCTTTTGTAATTGACAAAATGTCACATGACTTCTGGAGTATTTAAATGTATTCATCTTTTATCCTTTAGCAAAACTTTGAGGAAAAAATTTCAAAGGAACCCACTGTAATTTGCATTTAAGTGAATTTCAGCATCCCCAGTCCCACATGTACATTTTAAATGATGGTTTTAGATCTCGCGAAATCAATCAATACGAAAGATAAAATCTACTGAATTTGAAAGACCTTAATGATTGGTGAACATCTATGACATTAGTTGATACCTAGATTAAAGAGTAAGATAAAGAGGCACATTTCTTTTATCCATGTCATGTCCACCTAACTGCGGAATTGCCCATGTGCACTTTAGCATATAACTGTCAAGATATTTCTGTCAAAATGCGAGATGAGGCCACACAATTAGCAGTTTCCAAATTTATGTTTACAGGGTTAGTAGCCACAACTCACCATGCTGAACAGGGCTCCTGCTCACTGCAGGAATTTCATTAAGAACTGTTGGAAAAATGTGATTGGTGGAAAATGATGAGCCCTGATTGACGAAATAGTTGATCAGGGAATCAACCTGTCAGATATTTCAAACAAGAATGCCTTCTCTACTGCAGGCACTTTAAAAGCCAGTGTCTTTAATTAGAATTTTGCTGCAAGTTTTACTTGATACATTTGGACATCATATCATTTTGATTCCAAACAATGTGCTAATCAAGTCACTATAAATACATTTATTGTCATTTTCATACATTTTTTGAAAACTCTGTTTCTTTTTTTATGAGCTATGTCTGCACTGAGTGCTATGAAATGCAAGTTGCTGTGATGTATGTCTGCAAAGTCAAAAAGATCAACATGATGTCCCATTTACTATACAGAAATGAATGGAGCATGGGAAGCACATCAAGCAAGGTAACATCAAATTAGGCACAGCAAACTCGAGAATGGTGTTACAGTACAAACAATGTGTCACAGCATTTCATGCATGCAGAAACATGGACATGGAACATGAAAGAAGAACAAACAAACAAAAATACATCTATCCCAGAAAAACTACAAGATGGATTTCCCTCTGCCTTAGCCAGTGCTGACTGTTTTGTTACTATAATTAAATGCATTATACTATTCTTTAAATTCTCATTGTCACCATATATTTCATCTCAATCATTACACTATTTTCATGTATCATTTTCATGAATATTGTCACATCATTACTGATCATCATCATCATCATCACCACCATCATCATCATCAGTCATCATCAACATTATCAGAAGTCACTGAACAAAAAAAAAATGTTCAATATGGCCTATCATGACCCTACTTCACCATCAACATGTATGTCCTATCATCCTTGTCACACCCAATACTCCTCAGCTATCTCTAAACAGCAAGAGCCTTTATTACTTTCACCATCACACACCCATTACCAATCCACTCTCCAAACTTACCAATTGCTGAGGTTCCTGAGCACTGCACTCCGGCGTCCTCGTGATGGTTGCAATCGTTTTCGCCGAAGGGACTCTGTGCGCAGTTGACAAGCTCCGACTCTGTGCCGTTGCATTTCAGATCGTCTATGAGAATTTTGCCTGCAGATGAGGGAATATAATTTTATAAAGTTTAAAAGTGGTTGCTTTGTAAAATCACAAATGTCATTTTTTCTTCAAATCATTGCTAGTGAATGTTTGGTGTGACAAACTAAACAAATCATGATCTGAGAAGAGTAAAAGTTTTAATAATTGGCTGTTGTCCATAGAATTCTGATTTTCTTACCTGTGCCTGGACCAAAGCCTGGTGACCTAACAGCCATCACGGCCGGGCCATATCCCAGCTGTCTGCAGATCACCGTGGCTGCATGGAAGTCAAAGTTATCATCACATACTGTGCCCCAATCTCCGTTCACAAAAACCTATAGTATAGAGGGAATGAACATTGGAATTGTGAATATACAAGTTGAATCAAATTGTCAAATGATGAAAGACACTACAGCTCTCATAAAAAACTTTTTTTGTTTGTTTGTTTTTGTTTTTGTTGTTGTTGTTGTTTTTTTTTTTTGGTCAGCACAGCTTGCATTTCTAGTCATGATCCAGTGTCATGTGATGTAGAACATCCTATAATAGATTTCCTTGTGCTGTTATTTCGTATTTCATGAGTAAAATTGGTAAAATATACTGCTTGCAAAGCTTCCACAAACATCAAACTAAAGGTTTTGCTCGGGCTACTAGAACTAGAACACATCTATACAAACTTAGTATTATCAAAGAAGAGGAAATTTGAAACAGATCATCTCACCTCCACACGTCCTTCGTACGGCGTCGTACCGTCTACAATACGAATAGCGAGTTTTTTCGAGAGCAGCGGGGCTGGGCAGCTTGAAATGCATCTTCCGTTTGACAGGAACGTGTTGTCGGGACAGCTCGTGCAGGCATCATCCCGATCGCCGTCCCCGCAGTTCTTGCAGTACGGGCTGCACGGCTCGCACGTGCGTGTTCTCGAATAGCCATAGAAACCGATACCGCAGTCTTCAACGCACCGATCGTTAAGCAGGTAGCGCGGCGCGTCGCACGACAAACAGTTGTCGGCGCGCTCCGCACAGGTGTTGCACTCCGGGTCGCAGAGCTCGCATTGGTTGGTTCCGGGCACCTGATAGTAGCCATCCCCGCATGACTTCACGCACATGCGCGTCACGTCAGGACCAGAACAACGCACTCCTGGGGAATTATATGAATAAGTTTCAATTTCAATTTCAATTTCCATCAGTATCAGTCCATATGCGTTTAAGTTTTACAAGTTTACACAACTATGCGCCAATTTATTTGATACAAGACATATATCACAAGAAAAACGAAAATGGAGAGACATTTAACCTTCATGCATCTATTCATTTTATTAAGAAATGGGTATAGAAAGCACACGAGTGGGGCAAATATATATATATATATATACTTCTCTTCTTTTTTTTTTAAGGATGGAGACACAAATGAAACCTATGATCATCACGCGATCATCTCACCTATCCACACACAAATAGCTATCGTGCATCACTTTATGAGCATATCTCTTTCTCTGCAGGCATACTAATCAATCACAACATACAAGTGTATACATTTTTGCTTTCATCAGGAATTGATTGTGTTAATGTTTGTACAATGATCTGCTTAATTATCAAAGTTTAAGTATGTAACTTACCTGCATCCTCGAAGTGGCCACACATGTTTGTGTACCACTGACTATGGGTACATGACCGAATGTTGGACTCGTCCCCGCTGCACCTGACGTTGTCAAGCAGGATCGGGGTGCGGACAGACACAGGTTCGAATCCCGCCTCCAGTGCATTGACTGCCTCCAGCGCTTGGCCTTGACCAACAAAGATACAGAAGTCCATATTCAATTTGATGGGCATACCATTTTATTACATGAACGTATATAAAATTAACAGTTGTAACATTAAGAAAACGGCACCGGAATATACATCCCTATTTTGCTTTTTCTTTTTTTTTTTTGTACTTTGTACTTTGTACTTTGTACTTTTTTTTTGTCAGCTGGATTACATTTTTTTTCATATATCATTTGAGATTCAAAGGTAGGTAAAACATCATTACCATAGGAAATATGTAAAAGGACAGAAAAACAGGATGGGTTCTGGATTATCTCAATTTCAACAATAACTGTTATGATGTGCTTATGTTTAGGCCTGCGATTAATTCTGACTGAAGTTCACAGCTATACGTTATTTCTTCATCCACCATTAAGCTTGAAAGCCATTATACTCGTACGTATCGCATACCTAGCTCAAGTTCGGCACAGACAACATGGGCAGCATTGATATTCCAGCCGTCGTCGCATATGGTTCCGTACACCCCGTCGTGCAAGATCTCGACGACACCCTCGAAGCTATTTCGGCCTCCGGACAGGCGAATGCGACCACGGGCGGGTCCCCGAGAGAGAAGTGACCCGCAATCAGTCTCACATCTGGCGATACGCAAGAAGCGATAAACCAACATACTTTGACATTACCCCAGTTTCAATAATCACGAGGAAAAGAATATTTTGGCTGACACATCAACCAACTTCTGGAAATCAATATTTGGATGTCTTATTTCTAGTTACTTTTTAATTCCGGACGAAATTAGGTATTCACATCTTCATCAATAGCCGATTTCATTTCGATGTCGTTGCCGCTTTTTAGCATAATCTACAGTCCATTGTAGAGCAAAATATTGTGTTGGTTTTTTTTTTTCATCGCAAAAATAAATGTTCTCTTATTCGACAGTAGCGCACGGATTCGTCCAAGTCGTGTCCTGTATTCTTAAAGTTAATGGGACAAAATTTCCAAAAATTCAAACTTGTGTGTTAAACTCGGTATTGTCGTCAACAAAACCTGGATAGACTGTAATGTCATTGGGCATCATTTCATCTGTAGATAACTTGGTAGTGATTAATGATCCGTGGATCGTTTTCTGCTGGAACATGAATTCCGGTTTCAAGTTTTTCCTTTTTTTATCTCTTTCCTGATAATGAGATGATTTATATAGATCATATTGCATACATCGTCTGTTTTCGGCATGTTCCATTTGTAAGGCAGACAAGTTTCCCATACGCATGTCTGCAAAGTAAACATTCACGCACGTGTGCTATGTATTGACATATCAAAAGAAAGAAAAACATTGATCCAAACAAAAAATAAAATAATGTGGCAACTCATCGAGTTAAGAATGAGATTGACGGTGGAGCTGTTCTGTATTTGTATCATGCATGAATAGAGCTGTGTCTTGTATGCTTTGTAAGGAATCGGATAGAATTAGCTCAGCATGAATGTAGCATGTCTGGTCGAGTATGGCTATGGCTTTCCGCCAGAGTAGGTCTACATAATGAAACAAAACACACACATGGAGACAGAAAAACAAAGGCAATCACGCGAATCACGATCCTAAACTGGTTTTATCTGGAATTTACAAGCTGTGGTAAACCTTTCAATTTGGAAATCCATTTGATTTAAGGCCCATACCATGATTTAACCAAGCATTTTTACAACTTAGGAATAGGCTTGTTGCCATTTTCCCAGAAATAATGAGAGCACTGATTCAGATTTTTTTTTTAGAGCGCAATTAATATCTAGTTATTCTGATCCTAAACGTCCGTAACTGTCAACCTATATATGTTTTCTATGTATCTACGTAATTATGAGCAGGACGATGTGTTCCTCTCACTCTAAATAAGACGTCCACCATTTCCTTATCTGCCAACAAACAAAACAACAACAAACAACAAACATCAATACGACTATTGATGCGTTGTTTGCTTGAAGTGTTACAGTTGTTGCCTCATTTTCACTATATAAGAGTATGACTCTGTC
This sequence comes from Diadema antillarum, assembly GCF_040938485.1. Classification (NCBI taxonomy): domain Eukaryota; kingdom Metazoa; phylum Echinodermata; class Echinoidea; order Diadematoida; family Diadematidae; genus Diadema; species Diadema antillarum. Next base: position 91,149 of record NW_027272181.1, on the reverse strand, counting down.
ATAAAACCTCCCGATGAGAAATCAATCTGACTATAATAATTGACGATTATAATTATTACATGCCTTAAGCACCAGGGCTCACATTAATTCTATCAATCAAAATTAGGGGATTCTAAAGAGCGATCAAAGAGAAACTCGTGGGTTGAATGCCGCATCTCTATAATGGGCAAATATAAGTCCTGAATTAGGAAGATTGTTATTAATCTTTTATATGGACATGAAATGATATCCGAGTTGTCGGGAAGTCTACTGTAGAATCGGGGAAATTTGGCCCAGCCCTGCAGCACTAATTTTCCGGAAAGAGTTCGGGGATTTCGTTCATTTTGATAGTGGATGGCATGATCTAATTTTACGACAGCTATATATGGTCATCCCAACGCTATATGCGTCAACTTGAGACAACAACAAAGGAAGGGGTGATCTCTTTCGGAGGACTACTTTGGTGTCTAAACAGCCTCAGGGTTTTTTCTTCACTCTATTACGTTTCCTTTAACTGAGACTAACCGGATGACCTCATTTTTACCCCTTGGTCATTGTACTGAGTCCATGAACGTGACCTGAGCCGCGGGTGGGGTAGCGTGAGAAGACCTGATGGGGCGGGTGTGAAATTAGTTCTCGTGCAGATGTGAAAAACGACCTCGGCAATGTGGGTCAGTTGCGTCAGGCCTCGGTGCCTTGATTTACTTCTCTTTCATTGAGGGCGACCAGGTCATCCTGTGTGCGCGGGGAGGGGGGGGGGGGGGGAGATCTTGAGTGGATATGGGACATTCATCGCGGCCTAAAAAATCCGCGTTATGTCTGACCAAGGAGGTTGCCTAGTACCTCCTTGGTCTGACCTGACTGCGATCTTGTTTTGACGACGATATCATATTAAACACACACACACACACACACACACACACACACAATACACACACACACACACACACACACACACACACACACACACACACACACACACACACACACACAGACACACACACCAGGGGGGGGGGAGGAGGGAACTGAAGTGTATCACGGTTGATGTGCTCCCGCTCGCTTCTATCGCCACGTGGTCGGCGAAAATGAGTGAGGGGATAGAGGCAATTTGGAGGTATTATTGCAGGAAGTTCTACGTCACAATACGTTGGCCCGGTCAAGGACAGGGATGCATAATGCATACTAACTGGGTCTTTTTCAGTGTATTTGTTTATCTTTAATCGGGACTGTAGACCACTTAATGAGTGTATTTGGTAGACGAAGACAAATATCATATTGACCTAAGCGTCATGTTCTTTGATGGCAATTTTAGTATAAAAACGTGTGGCTCACCCCCAATGAACTTTCTGTTTAATTTCGGTTTCAGATGTCGCTAACACCCACTCTCCTTAATTCCTTTCATTTCCTTGCAAGCATATTCATTCATTCATTTTTTCCATTTCCAACAGAAACATATAAATATTTTACAGAAATTAAATACATGAATAACATTGCAATACAACACATAAACACAATACAAATATGAGCAATACATTTAAAAAATGATAGGTTACAAGCAGTGCTTGTATAAGGGTGCATTCCCCCACACGTATACAACAAAATATGATTGGTATACTGTAATACATGAAAAAACGGAAATATAAAAGAAACTAAGATATGTGTAACGAGAGAGAGAGAGAGGGAGAGAGAGAGAGAGTGAGTGAGTGTGTGTGTGTGTGTGTGTGTGTGTGTGTGTGTGTGAAACTTATTACGTGGTGTGAAGATATTGGGCATTGAGAATACGGTGAGCACAAGCACATTTGGAACTTTTAAAAAATGGAAATAACAAACAGGATTTTTTTTTTCGTTTTTGTTTTCTTTGCAATTACCGGAACTTATCCACAGAGAAGAAAGAAGTGAACCGGATTGGAATGCGGAAGTATATTAAAGACACTGCCGCTCATCCATTACACTTTCCCGGAAAGCAATACACTCCTGTACTTAAAAAAAGAACAATTACAGCAGATAACTATGTTTGTGTCAAAGAAAACATGTGTCTGCGAGTATAATAAAGGCTGGTCGTATTGTGTCGACAAATGGTTTCTGTTTTATTGTAGCTTACTTGATCTCGTCTCAAATTTCATAGTTACTTTCACTTTCGGACACACACGCACAGATATTTAAGCCGCTATAATTAGCATCATCTTCATCGCTGTGTGTTATGATTATTTAGTCAGGCTACTATATAATTCCATGCATATAAATTTCATATTACACTGTACCTTGAAAGATATCTATATGGTATGTGTTCATGGTTTCCTTTTCCTCTCTCCCTGTGTCTTATATTCTTTTCATTAGGTAATATTGTTTGTGACATCACGTGTAGACCTTCATGCCAGCACGGCAGAATATTCGGGTTTTTTTTTCTCACTTTATAGCAATTTGTGTATTACTATTATTGTTGTCATTCATGTAGTTATTATCATTATTACTATTATTATCAGTATTATTATTATTATTATTATTATCAGTATTATTATTATTATTATCATTATTATTATTATTATTATCATTATTACTACTACTATTATCATTATTATCATTATCATCATCATCATTATTATGTTATCATGCCTACTACTGCCATCATCATCAATACAGGATATCGTCAACCATGCGTGAGATCGTGTCCAGGTAATGATAACAGAATGTAAAATGTCCGTTTCAGTACAATAACTCACCTGTTTTCTGACAAATACAGTGGGTCTTCGCAGCTGGTGCAATGCTCTGGATGGCCCAGACAAGTTTTGCAATTTTCACCACATGCTTCGCAGGTCCTTGAACTATCGTCGCCGTATTTTCCGGGACCACACTCTGCGGTACATCGCCCGGTGTCAGTGGACATGTAGGGACGGTCGTCCGGACAGTGTGACGCAGCGCCGGCGGTCCGTCTAGCGACTATACAAAATAATTCATAAACACATTTACAACTTAAATACGTAAAACACAGCCGAAGGCGTCCACATCCATCTTACAATAAAATATTTAGTTTTGCACCTAATCCTAGCCAACGTACGAAACGTTTCCAGCTTATACAGTGCATTAATTTTTAATGTTAATTTATTACATCAATGATGTTCGCACGTATGATACATTATTATAAATCATCTTCTAATATCGCATCAGAAATAACACCTACACATTCATGAGGGCACAAACTCACGACTATTTGTCATTCATGAGGGACTCAAATCTGAGCTTTTCCATTTAGACGAGGAACAAGAATCTTCGTTTCAGTTTCTTCGAAGGCCGAGCTGCCTACCTCGACATAATAACACCTGCTAAATATGGCTCCACATATCAGCCGTAGATGTAAACATTCTACAGAGGTGAGCTACTTTTTAATGTAGTATGCGGCAAGCGCATGATGATGAGCTTTTATTTATGTACTTCATGGCAGCCCCACCCCGCTTCCAAATTACGCAGGTAACTGACGTATGTAGTTGCCATGACAACACTGCCACCCACTCTAGAGCTGTAAAGGCTGAACATGATTTACCACTCGTGGGAATCAACATGCGCAGCTATACGTAGGCCTATCCAAATAAGAACAGAAAAATAAAACAGCAATCTCACTCGGCGGAAATGTGATAAAAATGGCGAGGTCTTGTTACATTATGGACATTACAGATAGTAAAGACATAGATGCGATAAAAGTTCCATAGGTATCGCAGACAACAGGTGACTTTCACGCAGAGGTTCTGAAGTACATCGATTATAATATCATGCATAATGCGGACTACACTAGAAGGCTACGTCTGTGTGATACAGTCATGTGCAATAAAATCCCGTCGCACATTCCCACAAGTTACACACAATACACACTCACACATCCATGAAAATATTGTACATTCCATCTTTAAAAAAACAACAACAAACTTGCTCCAATTAAATTTAATTGAAACTTCATTATAAAAAACAGCAACAAAACCTTCTTTGAACTGCAGAGGGCTAATAATTAAGAACAAGGTGGCGTGCCAAACATTGTATGTGCTCAATTTCTTGTGCCTCGATCGCCGCCGGCATATAGCCGCCTCTTCATTCCCGCATTTTTCCTCTCCCTCCGACTGTGACGCATGGACTTTGGCCACGTGCCAAGGCAGTAGACAGACCAGTGGAGAGATTGTAGGGAGGGTGGGGGACTTGAGGTGTTCGGGAAAAAGCTGTGTAGGTCGTATCCACCTTTGACGCCAAATTCGGTCGCGCGAAAACAATATAAGGGCGGAAACTCCTGGTTAGTTTCTGGAATGTCTCGCTTTGTTTAAAACAATGGCGCTTGCCGGATAATTTGAACTCAAGCTTTCCTTATGAATAATCATTCGCAGAGAGATGATATCAAATATAAATACATAAATACATGTATTGCAAAACAGGGAACGCAAATTATAAACCAGCAATACTAACACTGACATTACGGTATTGAGAATAACCCGTATGTGTTACATTTTGATATCATTGATGTTACGGTGATTTCAATGATTGCAATTATCATTCATAGCATTATCATTATAATTATTTTTTTTGTAATTATTACTATTCTGCCAATGATGGCTTGCGATGTGTTCAGCCAAGAATAATGGTATGGTAGAATGTAAAAAATCCCAAAAAACAAAGCAAAACAAACACCTAAAATGAAATAAAACCAACAGTATCTTAATCTGAGTGCTAATCGCGGTCGAGCCATATCATTCATATTCATCAAAGCAATTAAAGCACGCTTTGAATGTCACCTTGACGCATTACCAGAAGCCTCTATAAACGATGGCTATAAAAACGACAATGAGAGAATACCATTGCTTTGGCTGTTTGAGATGATAATCTTTACGAAAGCTATAAAGCTAAACTCATTTTCTATTAAAAGTGGTTTGAACATCTTGCTTTGCTGTTCATACAAGACACTCTGACGTAAAATGGTTGATATGGCAACCTTTCTGCCTTCTCCTCCGTTACTACCCATGTCTTTCAAGCACAAAACAACTAAGGAGGTTAACGGTAACCTCTCTGTTTTTTGTCACAAAAATAGAGAAAAAACACACACTACAAAGCATTTCCAACATGAAAGAACTGCATGACTTTTCTTGTACTTTTTTTCCCCGGTCAAGTCTACTTCATTTGCTTAATTCTGCATGTTTAGTGCACTATTAAAAAACATATTAGCTGATGATGATAAGCGGGAATTCGAACATAACAAAGTGCTGCATTTTAAGAGGTTTGACACGATATTGCTGGGGGGGGGGGGGAGGGATCGGAAGTCTCGGAATGTATCCTCTCAGAAAATGCACTTTTACTTTACCATCTGTTTTATCTAGTTGAAGTGACTCTCAGAACCGCATTTGATGCATGAGGGACGCGCATTTTGACAGGGAGAAGCATACTAGTATATCGGTGACATGCATGATCTAATAATTTGGGTATGGGATGAAATACTGTCAAACAAAGGTAAGCACGACAGACGCATAAATCACTACTTCTCATTAGAGATTGCAAAGCATAATCTGTATTGAAACATGGAGTAGCTCCATGATTGAAACGACTTTTATAGTGTGTACATGTATATGCCATGACGGTATAAAATCTGCATGTGTGTGTGTGTGTGTGTGTGTGTGCTTTCATTTGTATATCTCGTAGGATTAAGCATACATTTTTCAGTTGATTACGTTGATTTTGTTGAATGTTTGTATTCGTTTCGTTGTGAAAACGATGGTGACATCAAACGGAATTCCAATAAAAATATTATTAAAAAATCGTGTGTGCCGTGTGTGTTGCGTGAAAGAGAGAAAGAAGGAATGGGAGAGCGTGTAGGTGGGCGTTGCGTGAGTCTTTGTGGTGTGTGTGTGTGTGTGTGTGTGTGTGTGTGATAAAATGATGCAATTTATTCCCGCGCGCTGCAGCGTGCTCAGGCTCAAATCGTCACGACCGTGTTGTCCGTAGCGCGGCGCGTTCGTGGAAGTAGGCGCGGGAAAATAAGACGGTGCGGGAGAGGATATCGAACAAAACAAAACAAAACAAAGCCCTAGTTCCTCGTCCAAATATGGCATGTCTGTTCGCCGCGCCGTGTTCGTGGTCACCGAAAATTCGCGCGCACGCAGCCACGCAACGGCTTACGCGGGTTGTCGCTATTGTTTGTATACAAACTCGTCCTTCATACTCTCAAAGTCACACTCGGGACAAAATACTAAACTGGTCGCATATCCCGGGGTGCGAAAATGACCATGCATACAAAGAGACAATGTGGTGGGTTCTGTGATCTTCATAATGTTGAACGATCACTACTGATCAGTCAATAATGGCCCGACATTGAATAAAAATGGCGTATCAAAACAACATTTTTTTCACGCAATTCACATTAAATACGATGCCAACACTCCCAACAATTTTTCACTCGAATAACAATAATGGCACTTATTAATCATGCAAGTGACAAGATGGATATAAGCATTAAATGAATAAACCCCAACGGACTCTCTCAGAGCACTGTTTTGTTACTCAATTCATAAATTTGTCATTTTTGGAAAGAGCTGACACGTCAGGATATCTCTAAGTCTAACTCTACAGAATAATTTGATGAAGACGGCAACTTACCACCACCGTGCGTCAAACTGACGCTGCAGAAAACGAAAACTGCTGCTAGGGCAAGACGACACATGGCGGACGGATGAGACCGCGTGGCGATTAACTATCCAATTTTTCGTTGAATTCAAGGTGATTTCGTACCGATATACGAACAGACCTAATTGTATTGGTTGAAGAAAATACATTAAAATATGATTAGCTGATGTCATCATTAGAACGGAAACTTATGCTCTCTGATTTATCTTTAATTGCTCTCACTCGTTCGGTGAGAAATCGATCAATGCTAACAAAAACATGATAGCATGTTCTTTGCATATTTCTGGTGAAGAGTATACAAATGTACTTTGTAATACAAAAATGATCAGGTTGTTTTTTGGGCGAAAGGGAAAGAAGGCTCTTTGGAATAAAAAAGAAGTACATGTCTACAGCTTTGAAATTACATCAGAAATGATTTTGTGACAAATTTCAAACGGTTTAATTATCAATTTTCCTCTTGGCTGTGTAGCATTCTATAAACAGTCTTCTACCTTACTGAATATGACTTACCTGATTTCTCAAATCGTCCAATCCCTCGACGGGCTCAGGTCTGAAATTTCAGTTATCACAACAAATATTGTCCGCCAGCTCAGAAACAAACGGTCGAAAGTTTACGTGGCGACGGTTCGATGAAATATTTTTCGCACAAAATATTATCGCTTTTTGTCTCGTGAATCAAGTGTAAAATGCCAACACTGACAAAACAGTGGGTTTCACCGATCAAAAACAGAACTCCATACTTCGCATTTGGACGTGTAAGTAGTCTGCAAAATCGCTGTACGTCTGCTCTTGTCGGTGTAGGACTTTGTCTATAATGGCTTTGTACCCGGCGAATCGATGATGCCGGTAAAATGCCTCGTGGCTGCACACATGCGGTTATGCCTTAGTGTGTACTTTTTGTGTACACACGAGTAATAGTAACGTTAGTAGGTGCGGCTTTTCACTGGGAGCCGTACTACGATTTGTTGTTGTTTACACGGACTCCATTGACTGCGCGAATAGACTCCGCCCATTTCGAGTCACTAGCATGCGCGCGCAGAGGCGATACCATATTTAACGAAAAGAGGGAGGATGATATCTTACAAGAGCATGGTATTTTCCTTGTAATTAAGTTCCTTCCATTCCATTACCAGTGCCAACTTGATTATATGATGTAGATGATAGTTTTCATACAAAGTTTATCCCACTGACATACATCTTGACTTGTGCTAAATTTACTCAACTGATGTGGCTACGGCAGCGCCAAAAAATGTAACAGTCCATTCATTAGAACGCTGAATAAACTGACTGCGTGGGGCGCGGACGTCGATCAGAATGATGCAATATGTCTTATGTTTCACGTCTGGCTGGGCTGACTGCATTTTGCAGAACCTTCTGTAGATACAGGGGTATCAGCATTTATTATTATGAGTGGATAACATTTTGTCACTAATGAAAATGACAGTTTCATCACACAAATGCAGAAGTCAATGCGATCTTTTACCTGTTCTTCAAAAGGAGACGCGGGTCTATTCCAATTCAACTCCAATCATTAATCCCTGAAGTAGACGGTTGGGTAAAAAGTTTGTCGACCTCCGTCCAGCCACGCATAATGGGGGTATGTCTGCGGGTACCGGGCAGAGCGTGTACTACATTTTGTGTAGTATTATAATTATATGTATACTACATCTCTGATTCGGCGAAACGGAGAGTAGGCTATACGTCCGGGAAGTGAATTCTCGAGATATCGTTTTACAATTACATAAGCAAAACGTGGGGCCCATGGCGTTTTCCAACAGTATGGGCCATCCCCAACATACTGAGGCGAGGTAGGTGTGATAATATAAGTGCATATTTAACACGGACGAAAGCGTCATTTTAACTAATTGAACAATATTTCCTCAAATGAAATTATTGCAAAGTCTTTTCAGTTCTCGGCAATCCTTGGTTTTAGGGAGCTTCTAGTTCTAACTCCAGCACACTACCCTTTACCCAACCCTAAGCTATAACCCTTTTAAGCCCTAAAGCCACCTAAATTTAATCATACTTTTAATTAGCTAACGCAAATTCCATATGGCTGTGCTGAAGTTAAAAACCTAAAATAATCTAGCCCCCTAAAACCCAGGATTGCCTAGTTCTCTATATAATTTACTGTATTATGAGATATTGCATCAGAGAAAACAAATCCATGGGCAGAGGTACGCCTTCACAGCGCCTCACACTTCCCCAAGGGAAAAACAAAACAAACATATAACAGAACCGACCGAGGGTCTTTTTAGGTGTAGAATCCCCCCCCCCCCCCCAAATACTTGGTATGGCCTTACACATTATGGAAAAACAATCATTTTGGCTTCAAGCGATTGGAAATTATTTGATTCACACTGCCGAACTATGTTACAATGTCAGTTGTTAATTTGATCTTTTTAGAGTCGAACCTACTTTACGTTGACGCCTGGATGTGAAAAAGAGACCGAATGACGGAATACAGTCGAAGTACCAATATCTAAATTATTGACTGGGAGGATCAACATTTTAGAAAGACAGATAGGTCTATCAAATACTAGTATGACTTAAATACCGGTTGAAGATCAACCTAACACCAAGTTTAATGACACATTGTAGCCTATGATTTCGAAGTGTATAGGCTCTATAGGTTATACATGACCGTCTTTTCTCGCATAAGGCTGCGTTCACATAGAAGTATACTATTTGGGTAGGCCTATTCGGGGCTCGTTTTCGAGGGCACGCGAATAGCTTGAATCGAACGACAGGATTTCCTCACACCGGTTCACATAAGACGGCACTATTCGAAAGTACCGAATAGCTGCGAAAAGTATAGCAAAGTGGGAATCGAGCTTGTTCGATTTTCTTGCAGCGTATACCGTCTCTCGTTTAGGCTACGTTCACATAGAAGTATACTATTCGGGTATTCGGGGCTCGTTTTCGAGGGCACGCGAATAGCTTGAATCGAACGATAGGATTTCCTCACACCAGTTCACATAACAGGGCACTATTCGAAAGTACCGAATAGCTGCGAATAGTATAGCAAAGTGGGAATCGAGCCTGTTCGATTTTCTTGCAGCGTATACCGTCTCTCGTTTATGAAATAATGACAATTTTGGTCTGGATTTGCCCTTTAGCAAAAATAAGTATGTAGACTGACATTCTGATGCAGTTTAGAAATTGTTAATAAGATTTGCTGGGATGTAGGAGGAAGAAATCCTCACTGCATGGGATGGTGAGTTGACGGTGCGGGTGATGGTGTACTCGGTGCCCGAATAGCGAATAGCGAATAGCGAAAAGCGAATACTTCTATGTGAACGCAGCCTTATGAAATAATGACAATTTTGGTCTGGATTTGCCCTTTAGCAAAAATAGGCATGTAGACTGACATTCTGATGCAGTTTAGAAATTGTTAATAACATTTGCTGGGATGTAGGAGGAAGAAATCCTCACTGCATGGGATGGTGAGTTGACGGAGCGGGTGATAGTGTACTCGGTGCCCAAATAGCGAATAGCAAATAGCGAATACCGAATACTTCTATGTGAACGCAGCCTATAATGCTCACTGCTTTGACAGAAATCTAGGATGTTAACACCGCATTTTGTTCTTGACTGCAGCAGAAATAGCGTCACATGAAATATACTCTATAGGCTATATAGTCTACAAATTTTAATATCACAGTGCTAAGGCAGCATTGTCTTGGGTCCCTTGGATGACATGTTGGGTCAACTTTGACATGAATTTAATAAGAAAAGGAAAATAGGCTTCTACAGAGAGCTGCTGTAGTCACAGTATGAATTTACTTTCACTCTCTTAGGGAGTGGCTATACGCATTATGACATCGTTTTACAGAATGCCCCAGCCACGGACCATTACAGTTAGAGCCAGAGGATTCTCCAACATAGTGTTTATCTTATTTCCCTTCAAAAGACCTCCCAATCGAAGAATTATCATAGCTATAATTATATCCTTGGTGCCGTTTTAGGTCCCCATTTGCGGTTTTTCTTTGTCGTACAAGTTTACATAAAGATACGTTCACATAAAGACACATTCACAAAAATGCACAATGTTATATGGAATCGTCAGTTCGTGCGATTCTCGAACTCAAGGAAAGTCTGGTTCTCCCTTAAAACATTTTATTAAGTAATCCGCTTACTTGCTCGACGCCTGCAGTGAGTAGATCTGTGCTGACTGGCGCCCTTGATAGGATGGTCATCGGTGATTAGGGCCTATATCCATCGGAAATACAGCTTTTCTCGTAAAAGTGACGCGAAAACCGCATCCACTATAAAAGGCAAGCGGGGTCAAACTGCATGACATGACAAAAGGGGTGAGAGGTGTGCCCGCAAGTGTCCATACTATGGACTTATGAATGGTTAAAAAATGCGATGATTACGTAACAATGAGATGGATTCCTCACATAATAGCGGCTGATGACTTCACCATTTTCTTCTTTTAAACCAAAGGACAGTTATCAGTCGCACGTCTTTTTCCAGCGAGTTCAGACAAAATATGATAAGAATGTTCCCTAACATTGTCGCAAATCCATTAAAAGAAAGACCAAACGTTGATGACTTAGAAGCATGTGTATAGTAAAATGGTATCCAACGGATTATAAAAACAAGCATACGCGTTTTTGAAATCATACTTAGCCCAGGCCTATCTAGATATCTATTTAGAAAAAAAAAATCACAATATAGACCTATCACTGCCTTTATAGGCCTATATTGCGGAACTTAACTTTTGTTTTCAGAACTATGTCTATACTGCGTCATAATAATGGGGAACTGGAGAATGATAAATCCGTTCGCTCAGAATTTTCTATACTTTCTTTGAATGTACGATCATCATTGAATACAATCTTTTCTCGTTTTAGCAAAATAAAAAGGACATTACGGTAATATTACAAGGACCATGCCGCTCATATTTCTATTTTCTTTTCAAACCGGAAACATTAATGTACCTATTATGTTTCAGGTGATTAAATAACTAGGACAACAGATGCGATATCCATCGTCTCCAATAGTCACGTCTCCGGAAGTATTTTTCACTCGTATAACTGCCAATTGATTCTACAGATGCTTCAACCTGTGGGACCCATTGCACAGCCATGCACGTCGGTCGCCGTTGCTATATTTCCAATCAGGGAGGTGACTCTCACCTCCCTGTTCCAATCAAACATTCCTTGCCAGGATATACCGACAAGACATAGGTTTCCTTTAACAGGCATGATATCAGCTGATGATGTATGCAAATACAAATTCTCATGCGAGTCCCCGACAACACGCACCCATTATTAACCAGTGTGTTGAGCTATGATTATGTTTCACCTGTTCCCAACAAACATGGGAATCTGATTTGCATAATGAGTTACAGAAATTGCTAATCGAATGAGCCTGTGACGAAGAAACAATTTGTAATGTGTCAACCTATTTTGTCATAGATATATGCAAAAATATTGATAAGAACATGATGAGAAATTGGTCTATACTCGTACAGTGAGTGACCTCTTGCAAAAGGCCGATTCTGTTATAATGTATTCAAATGTTATGCATGCTTTGTTCACAAAGCTTGCCATACCCATTTAGTCCATGGGCCAAGACCCGAAAAATGGGTTGTTGGTACCATCTGAGGTGGCACAACCTTTTTGGTGTCATTTTGTTTGTCGGGCATAGATATGCTTATCAAGCTATGATAGCATTTCCAAATGAGTAGCTTAGTCATAATAAATGAATTTTTAACCAATTTGGTCTCGTATTTATATCCCTATACTTCTGAATCGAAACTAAACCGCTATACAAAGAAGAGCACTGCCTTCTGTATGTCCACAGGTGTTCTGTTGTAAACGCGGTGCGCTTAGTCTTTATTCAAGGCAGCGAAGGGAATATCCAAAGGGTTATGATGTCCACAGCTGTCACGCGGTGCGCTTAGTTCTTTATCTAGACCAATGTACCGTTATCATATCTAAAGTTCCTCATAAAAGGGATTATCTATACTGTTTTTATACCACCCTATCAACAAATACATCAGTTTTAAACAAAAATCACTCTGTTCATTTACAATGTTATTTATTATAATGTATTGTAGTGTACCGGTACATTGTTTTTGCATTATCTTTCATTGTTGGAGGGAAATAAAGCGACATTGGCGTGGTATCAGCGTTTTCACCGTAGCGTTTTCGCCGGAAAATTATAAATAATTGAAAGATACGGTATAAATTCACGAGGAATTGCTTTTGTTGTTGTTGTTTTAGATAAAAGCATATACACTGTATCATACGCTTTGGACATTCCCTTCGCCGTCTAGAATAAAGACTAAGCGCTGTGGACATCATAACCTTTGGATATTCCCTTCGCTGCCTTGTATAAAGACTAAGCGCACCGCGTTTACAACAGAACACCTGTGAACATACCATAGAGCTGCATTTTACAGCTCTATGGAACCAGGGAGTTGAGTCTCACCTCCCTGATGGAACATACAGAAGACAGTGTTCTTCTTTGTATGGCGGTTAGTTTCGATTCAGAAGTATAGGGATATAACAACGAGACCAAATTGGTTAAAAATTCATTTACTATGACTAAGCTACTCATTTGGAAATGCTATCATAGCTTGATAAGCATATCTATGCCCGACAAACAAAATAACACCAAAAAGGTTTTGCCACCTCAGATGGTACCAATATCTGGCCTGGCCCATGGACTAATTAGAGACGACGACTGATGAATGATAAGTGAATTCCTGCCGATGGAACTTCACCGGTGGTAACAGGTGTATCAAATGGTTCGTTCCTATTAATCGGCTGTTTAGGAAAATACACATCCATTGACATAATGTGAATTGTAATGCAATACAGAATAGAAGTGGTATATTTCTCATTCCTGTCGCATCTTGCGATTATAGAGACTGTAGCAATGTTCTGATCATGATTGTTAATTCCTTTTTTTTTTACTGTCTCTGTTTTAAACCCAAACTGGATGACGTCTACAAGAATTAACAAAATATTCCGTTGTTAAAAAAAAAAAGAAAGAGAGAGTGTGAGAGAGAGACTCAGAAAAATGTTCGACTTTTGTGCCACATCAAGTCAACTATTTTTCCCGTCTGCTGATGCAAAATATACACACTGAATGAAATCTAAAATTATAAGAAAAAAGAAAGAAAAATGAAGCAAATAACCCGAAAACTCGTCAAGATATGCAATGAACTGAGAGAATTATCGAGAAAATGTGATGTGATACTAAGGGTGATGACATAATAGTAAGAGCATAGGTAAAATTCGACTGTACCATGCATGTCAGGGAATGCATAACCTGCAAAATGTGCACTGTCATAATTTCTACTTACACATTGTAAAAAGATCGGTGTTAAATATGAAACACCGAGCTGGTGTTTAATTTCCGGTGCTCGTTCATGGTGTTAGATTAACACCTCCGGGTGTCATTTCAAAAAAAAATTTTTTTTTTTGAATAGTTTCTTAGTTACTGCACTTCTTGTTAATTTTGAACTTCAACAAGACGATAAAGAATATTCCGATAAAGTACTTGATTTTTGAAAAAAAAATCTGTAAATACATTTACACCATATAGTAACACCAGTTGGTGTGGTCCCCAATTGAAGCTGGACGGGTTATATACCATTGAAATTAACACCACCAATATCAAATCAACACCATGCGGTGTCATTATTGAATCAACTCTAGCGCAGTGTCAAAAATGTCACCAGCCACAGTGTCAAATTAACACCACGAAGTGCCAGGCGAACACTTTTTAACACCGTCACAATACATTTTCTACACCTGTGGGTGTGGTCCTCTATTGAAGTTTGATCGGTGTTAGATTTAACACCCATGGTGTTAAATCTAACACCGATGTTATTACAGTGCATGCACCTTGGATCGAAAAATTTGAATAAGTTCTTCTATAGTATGCACGTTTGCATAAAAAATTCTGTCCCTGCATCTATACGCAGAAGGTTCATCTCCATAAAAACCAAAACAAAGTCACCATGCCAAATATAGCAACAGACAAGGCAAACAAAGAACTGGATATGCTAAGCGTATTGTGAAAAAATTCCATCACTGCACCAGAACGGCATTCGTTTGCACAAGATATTCATCCCCTGCCGTATTGAACCAGTTACATGCACTTTGTCTCTAAACAGCAATGACTTTACCAAATAGTTCACGAAGCGTAAATAATCGTGGTCGTGCATACCAATGCTATATATGTGACAATGGTATTGTGTTTGATATTCTGCATCCCCTCGCTAAACTCCGATTGAAAAACAGTGCACGATAAAACAGACACACCTCAAAAAAATAATAAACAAACAAAAAAGACGGCAACCAGAATTCACCATTATGACATTGTTGTTTTGCAGAGGGCAATGACGCGTAATTTACGTTTGATAAAGGCTACCAAAACACAACAATTCTTGGCTTTAAATTATTACTCTTCTGAATCTATGGCAGCATTATCCAAGTTTTGCGTATTTACACCGATATCATTGGGGGAGGGGGAATATCCACATAGATTATGTACTTTGGGGTTTTTTTAGAAGATTTTACTTTGTATATGGCTATATCAATGACTATGTCACTGCAGTCATTGAAGGTTACATAATGTACCAATAGTCACTGAATTCCGAACATCAGTCACAGCTAATTAACCGCAAAATTATTTATGTAATTCATTATAACCATCAGTGATTTTTTTTCGTTAAGTCTCCAATGAGAAATTGCATCAGAGTTGCGGACCCGTCCCCCCCCCCCTACAAAATAGTAAATATGAAATTCTAAGTCATAATGTGCACATTTTCTGCATATCCCCGAGTATTTCTCTTTGTGGATGATTATTCAGTATATACCCAATCAATGCAATGTTACGACAATGAATTCTTTTGCTAAAGGAGTAATAAGAGATAATGAACATCTTTTCTAAAATCAGAAGGTTTCTTGCTACTCCGTAAATTCATGAGTTGATTGTGACTACAGTAGTAATGACAATAAAGGAAAAGTGAGTATACCAAGCGTGCCAAGCAAAACGCTCAACACATGGAAACAGTGATGAAGCTCATTGACTACAGTATGTTGACTGTCTTTTCCCTCCGTCTATACACGGCTGCTGCTGCTGCTGTTCCATCCAAAAAGTTCGCTTGAGCTGCATATTCGATTACCATGGTAACTGCTCATTATCCAGCGCAAAATGCAGTTCAGTCTGACATTGATACACATTTTTCTTTTGAAGACAGTATGAAATGTCGGCAGAGCTCATAGAATCGAAGAAGTAGCTTCTATAAATTATGTTAAAAAGGAAAAGGCACATTCTTACGTGGGTACACTTTGGGGGGGGGGGGGGGGGGGGGGGAGGATGTAGAATTGAATGTATGGCATGAAATAGCATAAACTATGTTGCAGTTATTTCCCGTAAGGAGAATTCCATGAAGTGCATCCGGTTTTCGATCAACGTGTACACGAAGTTCAGGATGTCTGGCATTGATCTTCACTATATACTCATATACAGTCTGTGAAAGGTATAGCCCTCACTTACCACCCCCCCCCCCCTAAAAAAAAGAAAAAAAAATGGGATGGACTCTAAGGTCGTTAAGGAGACTTCAAGGTGAGTTTTAGACATTGGCATTTGGACTGTTGGACATCTATTGATCATATTGAATTAGCGACTGTATGGGAAAAAGAGTGTTTTCAAAATTCATGATAAATAAGTTGGCCTGGTAAGCAAGTGCTACTTCAGGAGTGCAATGGAATTACATTGCTACACGCATGTGTGAGCCCACTAGTGTATGTCATCGTCCTTGTTCAGTTTATTATGCGGGTTTTTTTTTCAGAGTATTGTTTATCAGCTAAGGACCAACATAAATTTCTTAAAGCTGTACATCATGGCACTATCGATTTATTATACCAGGGAGGTGAGACCTCCCTGATTATACTATACCTGATGCGAATATTGGCTTGAATGCCCCTGTAAATGGGATCTCGATGGTCTGAGCAGACGGCTTCTATAAGTGCAAATGTTGCTCTCTCCCTCTCTCTTCCGTTGTCGCTCCATCTGTCTTCAATTCACGAGAAACAAGAAACGCTTTCTATAACAGACAGCTTAGTCTTCATGATCGATGCCGCAGCCATTTTCAAGCTTTCATTTTTATAAAACATACGCATATAAAGTCTATCTACCATAGTGACGCCATCTATCGTAGTGTGCAGATACATGGACTATTATATCGTAATATAGAGTTTTCCCGCTTGGCAATTCCATAATTAGCTCGATATCAATGTCTGTATCAAAATTATTGTCATACACACACCGACTTCGGGAAGGTCATTGTTTATTCATCTTTGTCTTTATCTGTATACTATTGTAATTCAGTTTTTACGAGAGCCTGCAGGCATTTGTTGAACTATACGAACGAGTTGCCTTCTATCAGGAGAAGCAAAATCTGTGGTCGCTGGTAGCGCTTGTGGTCGTCATTGACAGATGGTCGCTAATTCGAGGTTGACTGTGTACATACATACACACACACAAACATAATATTGTATGTGTGTGTCATATATATCGCCGAATGTACTTTCACATACACCTGCTTGTCCTAAAATAATTACATGCACATGGCAATGGTATGCGAAGTTAATCATACTTTCTCTCTTGTATCAAAATCTCTGACCTATTTGTGGAAGGCGAAATGAGTCAATTATTGCAGCACTGTTTCACATCTCTCCTATGTGCTGCAGTGGCTTCGAAAGGGCTAGCGACGGGATCAATACCGTTATTGTTTTAGTCCCGGCGAGAACAATCCATAGCCGTTTGCATTTCATCGATTTTAGCAGGCCAGCCGAAGCAGTATATAAAGACCGCCATCATATTATATACGCGTGTAACTGTCTACAAACAGAAAAAAAAAATAGAAAGAAAAACTCGACCAACAACAACGACGACCTCTCAAGAAAAAACACCTATAACAACAACAACAACAACAACAACAACAACAACAACAACAACAACAACAACAACAACAACAACAACAACACAATAACAACACCCAACCAACGATCAGCAAAACAAGGATACTTATTACACTGGAAAACATGTGTATTCACTGAACGTATACATATATCTTATATTTATAGTTATAATACAATTTGCTAAATAACTTTTGATTGGAAAGTTGACATGCTTTTTTTTTCTAATTGTTCATAGATCAAAATGCCGCTTCCCGCATCAAGGTATCTAACCGGCGAGCGCATTCGAAAGCTTATTTGATCTATAAAGCAAAGTCTCATACATCTCGTCCGTCTTTCAAATATTTTTACAATATTCAGTAGTAACATTGACTGTTAACGGAAATTATGTGCTAGTCACCTGGTTATGTTATATGACATTTCAGTTTCATATAATGGAGGGTTATTGTCAGGTAGGAATGATTGAGTTTGGACACATTTGCAATTGAAACCTGGAGGGGAAGGCTGTGGAATTCCCCCTAACTGTCCATTTACTCGCTGGACTATTTATTTAACAATGCAACTTCCTCGTTACGAGTAACCTTGAAATACAGTTTCGGGACTTGCGTTTTTCGAACGATCCAGCAGCCCCATGATATTATAGCCATACAGAGTTTGGTCTAGAACCGGTATCCACCCTCTCCTCGAAAAGTACTAAACAGGTATACAAACTATCAACTGAATAAATCAAATCATAAACGCATAATCAAACAAAACAAACAAACACATAAACAAAAACAAAAAAATCAAAATATGTTAACGAAACACATTTATATAAAAGCGTCTGCTATAGTTTACATTCCACCCTAAACATGATTATTTTGCAAAACATTTTTTTTTAAACAGAACATTGTTATGTGGGTGAAATTGCTGATGATTGTGTATCCCCCGCCCCATCGCGACCACCAACACCGTTCCGAGGGCAGCAAGAACGAACGAACGAACGAACGGACAAACAAACAAACAAACAAGCACACACATAAACAAACACACGAAAAAGATATAGCGTATACTTAGCATTGTAACTATTCCGGAGAATGTTGTATAATGTTGAGCAATTTCGTGTTAGCATGTGAGCAATTAATGAGAAATTATAAATCAAGATTTCATGTTTGCATGATTGTAATATAATATCCCGATCAACTTCGCCAGATTTTTTCTTTATTAAACCAGATAACCATGATGGTAGGGAACCAAACTTGAAGCCGTGTCCCTCACTGATTATCTTAACGTTAAGTGATTGAGTGCTTACACATCCGTAGTAAGAAGAATTTTTCTCTGACAGTCAAAGAGCTATACATTTCCTTGTTAATTTGTCACACTTTTCCATCTGAGTTCAATAATAACTGCGACGATTCTGGTGCATTTTTAAGCCTAGCATCTCGTAACATCTCGTAACATCAGGTCAGCCTAAAAAGCCTAATAACATAAGCTTGGACATTGTCAGCTGAATACCCTACTACGTTTCCTCCTTTGGTTGTTTTGTTTGTCGATCTTATTCGGCTGTGTATTATAATCCATTATAATGGATGCGCACTTGACATCCATGACGGACTTTATTATAGCCGTTATAGTTTAGCTATCCGCCACTGCCTATTAAGTAACAGAATGACGACATTCAGAAGTGTGAAAGAAAGTATTTCCCTTACTTGTAAGAATGGACAAGATTACCTGGTTAACTGGTGTTACATCAGGTTGTAAAAGCAACTATTGATACATCGGAGATTTTGTATGGAACAGGCGCAGTATAGAAGAAGAAGAAGAAGAAGAAGAAGAAGAAGAAGAAGAAGAAGAAGAAGAAGAAGAAGAAGAAGAAGAAGAGAGAGAGAAAGATCCTTGTGTCTGTACGCGATCTCCTTATTAGAACACATCATTCCTAGCTACGAGCACTTAAGCCAAGTAAACAAAAGGCAATGTTTTGGATTTCCGCCTGACCTCACACACTCAAAAGGATCTGACTGTGGAATGCGACTCTCTAAAGAATCGACGAGTCTGTGGTTTCTCAGGTAACGCTCAGGTGAGCCCCCTCCCTTCACCCACCGTCTAGACGCGTCTGTCAGTCTCCCTCACCCTCCGTGTCTCTCCCCTCCCCCTTCTCAGAACCCTCATCTCTCTTTCCTTCCCTCCCTCCCTCCTTCATTCTCCTTTTCGTCACCTTCCCGCTTTCTTCTCCCTTCATTTCGTCTCTCTCTTCTTCCTTTCCTTGTCTGTCCCTTCGCTTCCCTTGCAACCTTTCCTCTTCGCTCTCCTCTCCCACTTCATTCCGCCATCTCCCCCCCCCCCATCTCCCTCCTCTCCCTCACCATCTTTCCCCTCTGTACCTCATCTCTCCTCTCCGTCACTCTTTGCCTGTCCTTCGTACTATTCATTGTTCATTCATTTATTTTTCTCTGTTTATCTATCTATCTATCCACAGTATCTATCTATCTATCTATCTATCTATCTATCTATCTGCTCTCTAATTTCCTGTTTAACGTTTGGTTACGTTTTTTTTTTCCGACTGCTTTTGGCAATGATGCTTTCCGCCACCACCACACTTTTCTTGGAAAGATATGCGTTCCTGTGATTTCCCCGACTTTGTATACCGTTTACTCATTGTTTCTGGCTGACAATAAGAAGGAACCAAAACCAACGTTACATGTAAATTCACAGAAACATCAGTATGGACAAACAAAAATTAAGTTCATGAGAATAAAATAGATCCCTATCAGTTTTGCGTTTCTTATGCTGAAATGTATGTATGTATATACGGTCCTTGTAACTGATCAGTGGGAATGCTGGGGATGATTGTTCAAATTCTTGTGGGATTCATTTAAGAGCACTTATTTGATATTGTTGTGTGAAAATTATTTGCTTCAGAACGGTCTCATATTCAGGTAATGTGCATTTTAATGCCCCGTCACTGTACAGGCATGCTAGCCCGGAAACATTAAACTGCACATTACTTGAATATGAGACCATTCTGAAGCAAATAATTTTTACACAAGAATAGATATACAATGTATACTCTTAAATGAATCCCACAAGAATTGGAACAATCATCCCCAAGCATTCCCACTGATTCCCACTGATTAGTTACTGGCCATCCCCTTTAAAGAAAAGAGAGAGAAAATGATAACCAGAAATATGAATGTTTCAGTTACATTCTACACATACCCAAAATGAAAAACGTATATAAGTCAAGGTGTCTTTCAAAGAGACCATGATTCAAGAGATTAGTGATATCAGTAGCAGTATAATCACTTGTCATGAAACTGGCAAGGCTGACGTCACCCTCTGACAAGTTAGTCTCTTACAGAACTGTACACAAAATAAAATTTCGGTAAAAATACCCATGAAATAAACAAGATGCATCCTATACGCATCTAATATCGCAGTCTTGTAATATCTCACACATGAATAGCAACGATGATTCTAACTAGTGGGGAAAGACTATTAATGTACCTTTTAACATAATCATCGACCAAAAACATGATATGATTTGAATGACAAAATCCATTTACATAATAAGTACACACAAAATTGTGAAGCGAGGACATACTACATGGGATTGTATTACGCATTTTCCAGTTCACGTGTAGTTGATTAGAGAAAAAGAAAAATGGAATCCGGTCTAATCCAGTCACATTCTTATCTTACGTAAGATTTTCTTTCTTGTTTTTTTTTACTTCTTAAATAACATTCTGTCGTTATTGTACTTCATCAAAGTCACTTTGACACCGCGTGAAAGTGCACAGTAAATCGTAAAATAATTTTCTCTACAGCGTTCCTCTTACAATGTCGGTAACACTATACAGCGTATTTATGCGATATTCGCGATGGGCTCATTTGCATCAAAATGACATGTATCTCTCCGTTTGCGATCGGAAAATCATGAACCTTTAATTGCAATCTTAACACAAAATTATCTTTACCGAGTGTGAAATTTGTATGCCTCGGTTCGGTGCCCCTCCAGGCAAAAAGCTGTGAAAGGCATAAGATACAGTAGCTCCTCTGTGAAAGTATGGAGCTACAGCTCCATGATAAACGCGAGCGTATCCGGGCGATTACCCCCGAGGACAATTACCCCCGGCTAAATACTGGTTAGTGGTAAGGTTTAGAGTAAAGATTAGGGTTAGGGTTAGGGTTAGGGTTAGGATTAGGGCCAGGGGAAGATTCCGGGGTAATTGCCCGGGGGATAATTACCCTAGACCCAAACGCGAGGAAAGGGGCTGCCGTGATATTCATGCTTTTATCATTATAAATGGGTAATTATCCGGACGACTTAAGCGGGAAGATTTAGGTAACAGTTCACTGGAGCGGATTCAGCCAAAACGAACGACTTAAAGCCATATTTTTGATCCTCCTCGTGAGAGTCTTGTGATAACTTCAAGAGGTGCTTGAACTCTTTGAACTGTCAACCACATGTATATCAGTGCACTTTGTTGTGTCTTTGTCTACAGACAAGACTATACAGAATAATCACATTCATTTGCTGACTTTTGCGTGAAGGAATCTGTGTTTACTTCTTCTTGTTGGTATCATCTTATCATGAACTATGCAATTAAAGAGTGTGCCTCCATTGGTAAGTGTCTGGTAGTTTTTATTTTCTAAAGTAAAAGTGCATTTTCAATTTAGGACTTCATTAGGGTTTTATTGACTTCATTCAATTGACTATTAAAAGTTGACGTTATACAGATACTACAGCGCAATGCTTCACACTCTGGATAATGGAGTAAAATTTGAGTAAAGTATTCTCAGAGTCAGGACGCCGACGAGTGTACACATTTTCCACAATAAACGACAACGACATTAAAGTGGCAAACTCTCCACAAAGTTATACACTCAATACAAAATGTTCGTCTACGAAGATCTATTGCATACTTACGAATTGAAATTTGTACACCACAAACCAGGTGTAGGTTAGTCGAGTTGCAATGAGCTGGTTAACTTATACTATATGTTTAAATTTATTGATTTTTTTACATACTCTGAGGACAAACAGAGGAGCTATTACCTTTAACTTTCACCCATCACCATTACGCAATGCATTACATTTCTGTTTGCAGGTATCAAATTGTTGGCTTGCTATGTCGGACAAGCCTTGGGCAATGTTTCTAGACATCAAGGACAACCCCGTTCTGGGGATCTTTATATATACATATAATTTTTAGCAATGGTATGCTAGAAAGTTATCAAGTTTTTAGCTTTATTCCGTGCGCATCTTGAAGAACAATCGATAAGACAACCACGAGTCACGGAAGGAAATATTGCGCGGAATATACTTTTCCGCTTTCTCTTTTATCATGTACATAATCAGCCCGGTGTCGATTAAACAGCTCATATAGGTAGTCGTTTCACAGATGATCGCATGCATGTCACACCTGTTATATACGTCTCGCGCGCTTTCTCACATGGGGAACGATTTTCATATTGTTCGTCCGTTTCTATTGTCTTTATTTTGGGATACCCCTCAGGCACAAAAGGGCACTAATTGTTTAGCTTCTGTCATTTCAACCAATCGACAGAAAAAAATACTGTCTCGTGGTATGCAGGCCTATGAGGAGCCTGGACGGAACCTCCCGCGCAAAGACTCCTCCAAGGACTTCTGCCAAACCACTTTCACTTAACAAAGAAGAGTGACAGGAACGCTGGGAGCTACATCTTAATCAGATTTTTGCTCGTACTAATTCATCTGAAACGAACATGGTGAAAGTTATGCTTCGCTGACCGTAAGACAGTACCTCCTTTTGTTTCAGCTGCGGGGTATAGAACTTTCTTACGCTCGCTCTATCGATTTTTGAACTGCCACGCGTGTAATGTCCAGTGGTATGCCCATTTTGACCAATTTGCAAATGTATCAGCACTAATCGCACTTTGAATGCCAAGCTTTCGTTTTAAAAAGAAAATGAAAGGACCTGGGATGCAGTTGAAGGTGTTCTTCGTCGTCCAGTGAAAAAGGAAATAAACACAATCGCTGACGTAGGTCGCAAGATCACATCCGAGCACATTAAATAAAGATATATAATCACATCTCTATCAATCTATCTATCTATCTATCTATCTATCTATCTATCTATCTATCTATCTATCTATCTATCTTTCTATCTCCTGGTATTTATCTATCTTTCTATCTATCTATCTATCTATCTATCTACCTATCCATCTATTATTATAAACTGTGGATAGGCCTACTCGCATGTGAGTGGGTGTGTGTGAATCTATTAATCAAATTGATTGTTTGGAGTCTTTCTCTCGGCTTTCTATAAAAGGAAATACTTTCGTTATAGATGTATGAAATATGCAAGTGGGATTACATATACTAAGTTTAATACGCAATTATTAGCACAGACCTTTCTTATTACAATGGGCAACCATGAAAACGATACTGCAACTCCGCTCTGGATGTTTACTTTTGTAACCACGAATAGTCAATGATTACTTCTTGCCAGAAAAGTCTCATCAAGACTACCACTTCTCTACAAAGTCAACCCTTTCATCATCAACCCCTATATAGCATTGCCAGGTATCCCTCTTTATATTTCAGCAGGAAGAAGGATACTGTTGGTAATAATTACAGAAAAGATGATCAAAAAAATAATGTAGCCTTCGTCTGTAATTTCCAAAGCATTAGTGCACGGAGCTGTTGGGTCATGTAGTTTGTTTTGCTTACATTATGTTTTATCTCCTATCTGTTTGTCTTCTCTTTTTTTTTTCATTTCAAAATATCGCAACTCAAAGCTGTCTGTGATAAAGGGCACTGGGGACCGATTGAGGAAGGGCCTCGCATTATTATATGCGTGACTAATTTTTCAAGGTTTTGTGGTCTATGAGTTCGTATGATGCATCACGATAATCGTCCAGTCGTAAGTTATTGATGTTACCATTTAAAGTGTGCCCCGCAAGGTGACAGTGACTTTTATAGTTGACGGCAGAGGGAGTATGCTATTCTTGCCTTGCTGTCAGTCAGACTGTGATTACGTAATCTCATCAGTCCTTTTGTTTTCTTCGATCACAATGGGAATGTACTTGAAATCCAGACGCTCTGCATGTGCATGTGCATGTGAGAGGTAGAATAGATTTTCATCGACGCTCCTGCACAGCACGCCTGAGTGACCCTAATATTGAACCCTCTTTTCCCACTTTTCTTTGAAACTGCACCTCAACATTTTCGCTTATTTCAATCATTTTTTGAATGGGTTAGGATTGTCCAATTTTAACAAGTTGTATAATATTCTAAAGCTATAGGAGATTACTCTTTCAAAATATGTACAAAAGTGGAAACTCATTTTCGCCTGCTTTTTTTCGGTTTTGAGTTGGGTGGTCACATGTATATAGTTAGATCTAGTACTAGTGGTTAAATCAGAAGAGCCTCCATAAATCAAGCAGTGGATGCAAGCAATTTACGACAGTACTCTCACGGCGAAACTACATAGATCGGGAATAATATCAGAATTAATATGAGCAACAATATATGTGTGGACAGAGAAAACAAATTGATCGATACATTTCTTATGGATAAGTTACTATGAAGACGAAAATTTTTAGCCTAATAAAAATGTTTTTTTCAGTGGTCGAGAGATACGGTGTTGGTGTTGGTGTATAACTTCGTCGTAGGTAAGCTTACGGTCGATCGAAAATAAAGACAAAAGCTGTCAGTCATTAGCTATAAGCTGGCTCCTAATTCACTGAAATCAATATTTTCGATTGTAGATAATCGAGGTAATTGAGCGTGAGCGTGCATGTTCACCAACGTGACATAGAAGAGTCGTGGCGGAGACTGAGAGGGGATAGGGGATTCCCGCTTTTGTTTATGATTTTATGGGCAAATTCTTGAAGTTAATGACAGATCGGAATTGATCAAAAACTGTCTTTCCAACCACTGATTGTGTGCTCCTTTGTGTTCGCGTAAATTTCACACGTTTTGCCTGTGTGTGTGTGTGTTTTTTCTTCTTTTAAACAAGCACTGATAAAAAGAATTGAAGATAATTATCAATATCATAAATGAAATTTCGGGATCATCTTTGTCGGTATCATCTGATTTACGATGTACAGCAGGTGAAAATATCCAGAGGGTTTTGATAGATATTACTGGATCTCCACGGCCATACATTGTTTTAGCGTCAGTAGATATGAAATCCTCACTGGAAACTCAATTTACGGTATACCGTCTGATAATTAACATCACTGAGCCTTTTGAGAGCACTATATATCATACACACTCTTATCCACATGAACATTTAGTGAGTAGGCCTATACCTATGCTTTTTTATGTATACAAACATAACATTATAATATTTCCAGAAATAATATATAGGGCCTATCAAAAACACACTAGGCAATGTTAGTGACTTGAATAGATACAATTTCTCCTCCAGGTAATACTTGTTTAATATGTTTATCATAAATACACACAAAGAAACATAATAATGTGTTTGATATAAATATTAGATACTACTACATCATTAGTTATTGATTAAAATGTAATATCGTGATCTTGGTACTCAGTGTTATGATTCTCTCTCTTTGAAGATAAACATGCATATTCAACAGAATGGCATCGCACTCTTCCTGGCCTGTCTGTTGCCAAACAGTCTCTGTTGCATATAATAGGCGCAGTCTCTGCATGTCAAATGTTTTGTTCTCTTCCCCCTTTCGCTCCCATGCGTGATGAATAAGCGTATAGTTTCGCACAGTTCATAAGACACCTGCCTGTCTGTAGATGGTGATGACGCCAGACAGGTGTTACTATTTTATCGTGATGGCCAAAGTTTGCATTGATGGCGCGTAATGATATACTGACATGATTATGTTGTTTTGATCAGTCTGACGTTCGTTTACTGTATTTAACCAACAGAAAGAAGTCGGTTCCAGCTTGTCAATTTATACCCTATATTATGCCTCATAGCTATATCACCATTATGATTGTGAATACCCAATGGTTGATTCACAGTTGCTTTCGTGATAGAGCTGATAGGAAATCAATAGTCCTTATGTTATAAGGGCAAATGTTAAGCGCTATAATGACTATGCAGCACGCCAAGCATGGTTAATTACAAATCGATGATGTAAACTTTTATTTATTTTTGTGCTGTCTGCGACGACAAAACCAAAACAGCACCAAAACTACCGACAAGGATATTAACACGTGGGACAACGCATGTATATATAGGCCTAATTTACGTTTTTCTTTGATATTCTTTGATAAGTCGCGGACGGTTTTCATCCATCTACAGAGAGCATCCTCATCGACATTCAAATAGCAAAACTGACTCGAGGTGAATACAAGATTCTGCCCGTTCTGGTCACATCACCTCTGAACATTTCTGATTCATCGTTAAAATGCAGCACTAAATTGGCCACACTTTCGGATGATGTAACACGAAACATTCACAGTTGTACCTCATCACTCGGAGCTCAAGAATGAAAGGGGAACGTCCTGAAATCATAGTACGCCTTTCAATGTTGTTTGTGGGTGTGTGGTTTTTTTTTCGCGCTTTAGCCAAAGAAATGCAAGACATACAGACTGAATGCTAATTGATGTATCCTGGAAATATTGGCACTTTGCAGAAACCAACACTATAGGTGGCCTTGTGGTAACGTGATATGGACACTCAACTCCAGGTGACATCACGAACAGTCATAACAAAATATTTGCGATGATAAGGAGATTGGGGGGGGGGGGTTGACAACTCTAAAGACACGTAAATGATGACGAGCAACATTTAAATTAACAAGTTTGTGGCATTGTGACAATGTTTGTGTGTAAACTATATCAAAGCTATAATAGTGTGGGGGAACGATTGAATGTATTTCTCGGCCAAGAAATGGCTTTGCGCTTATACAATACTGTCTGGTCTGTATTTAATATGGTCATTGCCCATAATGAGCACCCCTGACGCATCGCCGTCATTACTGCAAGAATTAAAATGACCCTGAATGTCTACTCAGAGACGACGTAGTCATGTCAACAGCCTGCTGGAAAGAACACACTGTTCCAAAGTGCGTTCACAATGTGTTCACATTATCGACTATGATATATGTGAAAACGCTGGAGTTAAACAGTGTGAAGATCATTTCACATTATGGTGTGGTTTTATATAGAGAGTTCACATAGTTATGCTGTGATTCACACGGTGAATTGATGATTCACAATGTGTTCACAACGTTAAAACGCTCGAATTTGTCAGTGTGAAGAGATTTCACACTGTGTTCACGATGACATGTGTTTCCACTGTGTTTTACGTTGTGTTTCATACTGTGTATGGGACACTGTGTTTTACGTTGTGTTTCATACTGTGTATGGGACACTGTGTTTTACGTTGTGTTTCATACTGTGTATGGGACACTGTGTTTTACGTTGTGTTTCATACTGTGTATGGGACACTGTGTTTTACGTTGTGTTTCATACTGTGTATGGGACACTGTGTTTTACGTTGTGTTTCATACTGTGTATGGGACACTGTGTTTTACGTTGTGTTTCATACTGTGTATGGGACACTGTGTTTTACGTTGTGTTTCATACTGTGTATGGGACACTGTGTTCTTTCCAGCAGGGCATGCACACATTTCTGACTTGAGAGTCTGAATGTTAACACACACAAGAGAGAGAGAGAGAGCTGGCTGTGGGCATAGGGGATTGTGGGGATTTTTTATTTTTTATTTTTAGTCTCAGTTGCCACCAACATCGAGTCCTTGAAGTAATTTTTAGCTTTGGAAACTGATGCCTTTTAGCAAAGGGGAGAGGCGATTAAAGTTGCAAGTTAAACAACCTAAAATCATGATTTCCGTATAACTCAGCCTATAAAACACAAAATGGATGGATTTACATCGATGATAATCAGAACACCCTCTTCCAATTTGGGTATAATTGTGATTGCGGCCAATATCATAGCACTATGTGGTAGAAACATGGTGAAAAGATAACATTTCGTTGTTTTCTTACACTTTAGGACAGACTTTAATGAAATATCTAACAGTTGGACATGTTAAAGTTAACGTGAACACGATGTGGAATTGCTCTTCAAATCCTTCTGAGAGGGTGTGGAGAGTCATAAGGAAATGGTGCACCCGAGAATACGTCAAGCGTCTCTCCTATACACTGGAAGGAAGACAGAGCATCATTCAAAATCATGACGTCATATTGGTTACTACTGGTGAGAAGTGCTCGTGTCTAATACGGATTACACTGGTAATAACTCTCTCAGTCTATCCATTCTTTCCCTGCTCTGGTTCATCATTTCACTGTTTTCATCAAAAGGACCCCCGGCCGTCGGCTGATTATTCCTTCAGCAGCATTCTATTACATAATATACACTAAATATATCTGCATACAGGTGTGTTACTTATACGCGTTCACTGTAAACGGGACACGCGAAGCTAGGGCGCCCCCACCTTGGCCGAAATTTAATCGCATGTATACCAAGTACGTCATCGCTGACCTATTAGTCTTCGCTGTTGCTGTCTTGAGCTAAAGCTAGAGATAATGTCTCCAGCCTTGGATGCTCATAAGAATAGAATGGGACTTCCTGAAGCAGACCATCTCAGCCAGCATTCAACCAACAATGGGGGCTTGTCTCTAATTCATTTCAGTTCCAGCGGAAAGTATCAACGTTTTAGTCACAGGAACGCAGCTCGATCCCTGTCAATGTTGTGACAGTTAGTAAGAGTCGAGAATCTACAATATACACTGATACGATATAGGCCTATACCATTCGCCGACATGCAACACCGAGATATGTATCAAATCGATGACACTTATCGTGTGTGGTTTTTCTTTGCTTTTCTTTGAAAAAAAAACCTCGCTGTTACGCGATTGTCATGTTTCCGTTTAAAGGTCATGTTTACCTTTGGGAGCAGGGATTTAAAAATGTTCAAGATATCTTGATGCATATGTGTATCGGTCAGTTGTATCACAAAACATCCTACCATATAAAAAGTTTTGCTGCAAAGCCTAGAATGTACGGAGATATCACTATTTTTCTCATTAAACCATAACTGTAGACGGTTTAGTCTGGAAACATTTTTATTATAACTATTGTTCACATTTTGTATATTCAACAATACTTAACATTGATTATACTGGTTCAAATTTTTACATTGGTTGTTCCTATCCCTAACTCACATTTTAGAACTATTTTGAAGCAATAATACTGTGTTTTGTTTCATCTGCACATGGTAAATTATGCCTTTAAGTTCTGGAACTCGAAAGAGCTCTAGGGCCCTCCAAAATAACATGCTAAGTCAACAAGGGAAGTTCCAATACCGATTGTCAGTGTCAGAAGCTAACAGAACCACGGAGAAAAGCACTTGAATCCTTTCAAAGAGGGGGAAGGGGACAACTATAGTTAGACAATATCCAGAGATGAATTCATCTAGCAGTGGTTGAAACCGAACGTTTCCACGCTGTACTCCTTTCTATATGTGGGATCTAGGCCTATATAGTGAGCGCCAAACCTTCTTTGTTGAAAGAAAATGAAAGAAATTTGTTGAGAAAGCTAACAGCAAATGTATGTTGACGGTCAAGTAGCCATGCTTTCGAGTCAGAGTGAATCGTAAGCCTACGTCAAACTAACGTAGGCCTATATGTAAAAAGCGAATACTACACAATTATTTGATTCTAATGCCTTGGGATCGCCATCCACGTAAATAAACTCTGATAATGGTGGCGCGACCTCTTTTCATTTTCTTTTCCTTTTTACTTAATAATCATTAGACTATAAGAATCAGAATATACTGGATTATGATTATAAGATGTATTTACCCTACGTTGCTGTACTATATGATTTTTTAAAATTATCATTCGTGAAATATGTCATCATCGTCTGTGATGTTGTGGGATTGATATTCCATTTATTATTTGGGTTTGTTACACATATCTCCTATATCGATACTTTCTTGTATACTTGCATATTATGGAGATGAACAAAACAAACAAAGCCTAAACCAAAACAAACCAAACTAAACCCAAACCAAATCGCAGGTGGTTAATTCGGGGGTAGACTAACCAAGCGTGAATCAGAAAAGGTTTGTCCGCTTAAAATCGTCGGGGAGGAAGTGGTCAATTATGAAAACTGTCCACCACATCATCCTTGGACCAGAGAAAGTTCAAACAAATGTCACTTCATGAAGCATAACCTGTCATTGTGCAGGGTACACAGTTGTCATTTTAAGTATAGCTTGAGCATTTTAAACAGAAGTGAACTAACGGTGACCTTATCAAGGTTCAATTATTCTACCACACAGTCAGGTTATGGCTTGATAGAGTAAAAATCAGACAAGGAGTTTCATCAAATTTGGAAAAAGTTTCAAGCGTCTGGTAAGAAAAGGAAATGTTAACGGCGTTAATTAATATATTACGTATATTTTTATAATGCAATATATGCCCATTACAATCATGATGAGGGTTAACAGCGCCTTACACCCCTCAAAACCCCAACAGTACATAATCATAACATGTATATGCGCAGATTGCCACTAAATAATTATCCTCTTTTTGACGTGAAACAACAAAGAACAACGCATAGGGCCTAACTGTTGAATAAAAACAAGGCAAGTGCCATAATGACTATGTGTCTCGCCCATTCGCGTACAAGAATAGTACGCGAATGGAATATGCATATAAGGCAATACGCATAAGGCAAGAGTTTGCAGCACTTTCAGCCGAAAGTTGTAATAACTTTCACAGTGCGGCGTTTTAAACCGAGGTTTTAACATTTTTCCCGAGCCTTGATCATTATCACGATTATGGCGACTATGTAAATAGAAGGGATTTCTGGCAAATCTGCTTGACGAATTGATTTTGGCAAAACATATTCCATACCCCTTTGGCAATTAACATATATAGCTCAACATTTTCCTGGTAAGTTAAGGGAACCAAGTTCCGTTGGTTGAAAGAAATGCGAGTAAGTATATATAGCAAAAGATTATCAAAGCGTAAGTTGTTTTTCTAGCCACTTTTTTAAAGACCCCCAGATGCTAACCAACGGGAATAGATATCTAGACAGGAAGCAGATAGAGGCGGATGTTTCTCCCTTATCTCTACCAATATATACTTTTAACAATCATGTTCAACATTAAAACCAGTGGGAATATATAGTTATCAGATAATACTGGTATCGTTTCCGAATGGTTGGATATCTGCCTGGAACCATCGGAAGTATACCGGATTGTCTAATCGTTATCGATTAATATCGAGTTGTGAGAAGGGTGCAACTTCAGCAGCGATGTTTTAGCCAGTCTGTTGTATAATTATTGACGTTGTAGAGAAATAATGAACATTACACACAGTAAGAACTATCCACCCGATAGTATCTTTTGAACGGTTGGAAACACACGAGGCAAAGTCGAGTGTGGTTCCGACAGATGGCAACCTGTTGAATTTCAAATTCTGTGATTCAACTTCTGTGATTTTATCTCTGACATTCTTGACTTTCAGGGACTGAAACTATAGCAAAACAGCCGATGACCTCTATTTCACCTTATGATGATTGCGTACGTCCCTTTGTTTTCATGTTTTCACATCCCACAGTCAAAATGTTTCATAACGCACAGATAACATAGCTGGAGATTAGACTGTTTTGACGGGGAATGTATTTACATTACGCGATAGCCCTATATGCGATCACGATGTTTGCAAAACATGAACCACGTGCCGTTTAAAAAAAAGAGATGATAAAGAAATTTCTTACACACACACACACACACACACACACATATATATATACATATATATATATATATATATATATATATATATATGTGTGTGTGTGTGTGTGTTCATATATCTGTTCATATATATATATATATATATGAACAGGGGTAGTTTTATTTCAACTAAATTGATAGTAATGTATAGATTCCATGTGTGTTATCAAAAGCGAATATGGCTTGATAGCAGCGATTAAACGGGTTGCTTTTGTTTCGTTTTAGCTTTTGATTTTGTGTTTCGCTATTAATCTCATGGAACTTTATATAAAAAAGACAGATACAATAACCATTCTACATAAGAGCGTTGTGCACTAAAGAGCCATCACTGCTTTTGCGCCAGTCGATTCGCAGGAAAAGTTCTTGGTGATTATGATGGGATCGCCTTACGCATCACCAAAGGGGAACAAACAATCATGACAGAGTAAAACAAAACAGAGCAAAACGAGACAAGACAAAACAAAACAAAACAGAAACGATCAAAAAAAAAATAAGTATAGCAACATCAGCGGGTGTATGATACCAGGTGACTTCCCTCCGGTTGTAGTTGATAAACGATAATAATTTTGTGGCTCCAGATAAACTACACACAAAAGCGACACGCGTTATCGTATATATACACGCGGAAAAACAGTTTGGCATCTTGCCAAGAAATCAATAACCTCGAGTGATGAGGTTTGACGCGGCCCCCGTCGAACGAAAGCTTTTCACGTTGGAATATGAATTCATGAGTACATAAAATGAAATGAAATTGTGCAGTGAAAACGGTGCAGTGAATAGAGAATACGTCAATGAGTGACCACGGTGACTGAATGACTTCTTAGCCGAATAATTATGAAGATGGAGAAAATTAATGCATGACCCAATAGGCCTATGCTTTGTACCTGAATGATTGCACATGCACTTCTTTATACTCCAGGCACTATAATCATAATTTAATAGCAAAGGC
The DNA here is from genome assembly GCF_040938485.1 of Diadema antillarum. Lineage (NCBI taxonomy): Eukaryota > Metazoa > Echinodermata > Echinoidea > Diadematoida > Diadematidae > Diadema > Diadema antillarum. The sequence goes on along the minus strand of NW_027272181.1, from coordinate 57,897 downwards.
TAATACGATCGTTAAAAATATTTACAAATTTATCACCACCGAACTGTCAAGGGTACGGTAAACGTGATTCACTATCACAATACAGCTGTATACTGAAATAGCCTAGAAAATATTAGTAAGAGAGTCCGCAAATACATATCCATTGAATTTCTACACAAAAATAATGCTATTTGCATTGACCTTGAAGAATTCGCACAAAACACTGCCATTTAGAGAGCAAACATTTTTGTGTGTTATTAAATGGAGCATGCACTCGGTATGGTTACAGATTATTTTGGTTCGTTGTACACTGCGTTATTCATCTTCTCATCTGAGAACATAGTAATTATTATTGTATATATCTAAAAATTAAGTGGCCAGTAAATTTTCGAAACGGTCACCTATTGGTGGCGTGATCAGGCAACTTTAGTGGATTTCCATGTTTTCTTTTCTTTCGGACCACCCAAATTTCAACCCTGTATATAATTATGTGTAATTTTAATGGGTGTGATGGGTAGGCCTATGTGACTCACAGTAACACTGCTGCTTGCCTGCAAGCACCCATTGCTTCCGTGACTGCCGTGTAAAACAAACCGTCATTCAATTAAATTCAAAGCCATACGTATAAAAGATACATACACACATTATATTTATATTAGATGGGTTAGTCAAATACCGGTTAGTGATTGGCTAAACACAGTCATGTGATGGAGGCACATTGGTTATGTTCACCCATGGGCAGAACATTTTTGTAATGTTCTCTCATATGGGAAAACATTTTCACGTAACAAATACCAAACGATTTAACGATCACATTTTTCACGCAATCGATAGGATAAATTTGTCTATTCCATACAATTTAAAAAAGCAAATTTGACTAACCCATATAATATAACAGATGATGACTTTTGCTGTCGGGAATATGTACCAAACGTTCCACCCTCAGAGTTTGAAATGCTATTTTGGGAGGCTATAAGTCCCTCGACATCGTCTCGGGACTTTTAACCTCCCTCAATAGCATTTCAAACCCTTCGGTGGAACATTCGGTATGTTCCCTCCCCCGCCAGTCATCATCTATAACATTATAATATGCATATTATACAAATATATATGTATGTATATATCTATATATATACATATACATATATATATATATATATATATATATATATATACATAATACTATAATAGGAAACGAAATGAAAGGAGAAGAGAGCAGAGGAAGAGGGAGAGAGGGGAGAGAGAGAGAGAGAGAGGGGGGGGGGGGTTGGTGGGGACGGAGAAACAGTAGGGCTACACGTTTGGCTTCATGCCAAACTGCCCTCTCAGTCTGTTTGATTTCATATTCCAAGAACTATGCCCAGGTCCTTTATTTATACTGATGCCGGTAGGGCTAAAAGTTGCTAATTGCATCATACGGGTCTCAATTTCACATAGAAGATGAACATGAACTGAAAATCCCAGTTTTACCTTCACATGGTATTTTGCTCGATTCAAGGAAACAAATGACTATAGCGACAGTCGTGTGTTTTTTGTTTGTTTGTTGTTGTTGTTGTTGTTTTTTGTAGAATAACAGATATAATATTCCCTGCCTATGTACACATTTATTTACACTTACAAAAGATGTATCATCATGTCAAGTTTTAAACTCAAATCTTCTGTTATGTAAATAGTGGTAAATATGTTCATGTTTCATATATTTCCAAACTACAATTTGTATAGTTATTTATTGTACTGTACTTATCACTTTTTTAAAACCTTTGTATCAGACAGGTATCGGACTTGATTAGCATTCATGCTATTTTCTGGTACCTTTTATCCCGTATTCATGCATGCGTGTCTTTTGAGATGTATTACGCCATGTGCACATGGGTACAGATAATAAACTTCAACTATAAAACTTTACTTCAACTTTGCAACTTTGTAATTTCACTTCAACTTTGCTCCTTTAAAGGGATCGTATAGTTTTGGTTGAGACCTAATTTCAGGTTTCTAACATTTCTTGGTGAGATAATGAGAAACCTCTTATGAAATATGAAAGAGCATGCAATTCTATGAGGAATTCAACGTTTATTTGATGAAAATTGGTTTTGAAATGGCTGAGATATCCAAAAAAAAAAAAAAAGAGCGATTCTAATAAAGTGTGCAATGGGACCCACATTATATTACGATCGCTTTGTTTTACTTTGATTTTGAATGTTTGGGTCATTCCAAACCCGATTTTCATCAAATAAACTTTGAATTCCTCTTAAAATGGTATGCTCTGTACTAATATCATAAGACGTAGTATTTTCTTGGTATCTCGCAAAAAGTTAAAAGCCAAATTCTCATCTCCACCAATACTGTACCATCCCTTTTACTAATGTGCACACCAATGGCATAGGAGCACCTTGACGGGTGCAACTTTGCACCTTTCAGACCAGAAAAGTTCAAATTGCATAAAGGTGTTCCCATTGTGACACTGGTCTGAACGGTACAAAGTTGCACCCACCCGTAAAGGTGCTCCCCGTGTGATCATTAAAGGTTCAAGTTTGAACCTAATTTTCTTAGAGTGTGCATTGATACGACACGACATATACATTAAAGATGCAGTGTAATTTGGTTGTCTTCTTGCTCTCATAGTCGTTCCAGTACAGTACTGTATCTAAAATTTATCGTAATGAATTCCCTTTACGTAAACTGAATGTATGCCGAACATTATGCGTCCTTGGGCGCGATCTCCCCGCTATAGATGCGTGCACACGGTTTCCATTATGAAGTCGGAAATAGCCTTTACCTATAGATATCTCTATAGACGGGACAATGTACTTTAACAGAACCAGGGAGTTGAGGTCACCGGTCTGCTAGTATTGGACGTCCGTGCCCCATACACGCTTTCGTTTGTTTTTGTTTGATGGGTATATTTATCTTCGGTTTTGTTCGTTTTTCGCGGGCAAATGACGGCAATAGCCAATCAACTTTAAGATCAGAACAAAGAAGTCCGTTCACCTCTATCGGCGAGAAAATCGTAGGCAGCAACGTTTGTAATGTTTACGGAAGATGGGACCTTCACGTCATGTACACCATACCCTCATCATTTGAGAAGTATAAAATGTATAATATAGGTTTTTCCCTTCCAATTTAGTTTGTTTGTCATTCAATTTCACATTATTAACATTAATTATCGTCAAATTTGCTCAGCCATCGAAATACCGTCATTCAAAATCGTTTTTCTTCGTTCAAATTCATTACTTTGGCAACCGATTTCCCATTCGCGCATTCAAACAGATTGAATGCGCATATATTTTTGGCAAAGATCATTCACCTGTCGCCAGCTCTTTCCGAGTTTTCAAATTCGCACATGGGCAAACAAGTTCATAAAAGGAGCATTCAAATTAAATCTGTGCGATTTCTTTTAAAAAGTACATACATAATTGTACTGCGTTATAAACTGAATGGTAAAAAAACGTCTACATGGATCACACAGATAATGTAAATAAGTATGTGAAATGAAGATCATAAAGTATGCAGTACGATAAGTAAAATAAAGATGTCAAAAAAGGACTAACACAATATAATGATCTCAATGAAAATAAAGATGAAAATTAGCCAGATTGAGGAAGCCACGCAATGACAAGACGAAATGAGGATTTCATAATGGAGTTTAATTATAAATAACATTTAGCAAAAGAAAAAGTCTGGATGTTCAAATAAGTGCTGAACATGACGATGAAATCTAAGATAAAATGTGAAAGTCACATTCACCGATCAGATGGACAAAATCCCTCTTCCTCATATAAGTACATGTGGTGTAATACGAAATTGAATGCTCCTTCAATTCTGTGAAAATCGCTTCATCAAAATCGAAATTGAAAATGCTTTTAAGTGCTTATCGAGTCCATCGCACAAGTGTAAATGCACAAACTTGGAAATCCATGCTCAAACACGAAATGGAATGATTAGATGTACAACATCCGACTTTGAACTTGTGACCATTGATTTGGGTGCCTAAAATGAATTTGAGAGTATGTAAGTGTGAAATCGTTTGCACTGCACCGCACCGCTGCAAACATACGAATTTGAATGCACATAAAATGAAAATGGATGACAATTCTACAAAATTGGCAGGGAAAACCTATAGTGTCGTACCTCGTGTCTGTACAGTATGAAAACGAAACATGCTGGACTTAGTACATGTATCACCAACCCTAAGTGTTAAAATAATATGGCAAGCATTGTCTCAACTGCATGCACATTATAAATTTAGAGATAAAAAGTTGGGATTCACTGGATGTATACAGTCATGACCTTATTTCTCTATTTCGGGTTCTTATGCCTTCAAATCCTGCTTATGCTTGTAATGGTCCCTATATAGTGTGATTATATACATAATTCATTTTGTGGTAAAATTCATTCATGATATTACAAAATGATGATTGAAAAACTGTCTGGTTTACTCTCTAAAAAAATTGAGTGAAAATTTTCACTCTAAAGAGAGTGAATACAGAAAAGAGTGAATTTCGAGTGAAATTGGAGTGAATTTTGAGTGAAAATGCTCATTTTCACTCATTTTGGAGTGACGTCAGGGATCACTCGAAGATTTTGGAGTGATCCCTGACGTCACTCCAAAATGAGTGAAAATGAACATTTTCACTCAAAATTCACTCCAATTTCACTCGAAATTCACTCTTTTTTTGTATTCACTCTTCTAAGAGTGAATATTTTCACTCGATTTTTTTTTAGAGAGTACGCCTCATGTTTACCTCAATATGCTCACGTCTTTCGATATTCATATTGCTATTGTACTTTCTGCACTTCCTTTGTCAAAGTTAGTTGTCATAAAGCAAAGAAACATTGTCGTATTTATGTGCAAAAATGGAACAAAGATCTGGGAGAGATGTGGTATAGTAAACGAGCCTCTGATTCGGTTTACAGTTGGGCTGGGTGTAACCTGTACACCAAGTCGTTGGACAAGATATTTTACGACCCCATTTTATGCTTTCTGACTCACAGCGTAAGATTTGACGGCATTGGTTAAGACAGGACCCGCCCAGATGAAATTGTTTTGACTGAAGAAACGTGCTTGAAGTATATACGTATAAAGCCCAGTATTACTGATGATAATTATTACCACTGCTATCATTTTCAACAACAACAACAAAAACAAAAACAACAACAAAAAGGGAGACTTTCCGCGAAAAAAATAAACAAGGAAACAAACAGACAAAAGAGAAAACAAAAGTGCCAGAGTTTACACGGGTCGGTGGACTACGAACGACTGTCAGAAGGTGAAATGTCTGGACCTTCAATCTCTAATGTTCATTTCTTGTAATCACCCAGCGAAGACAAGCCGGGCGTGTCATCACGACTGAGCTCTCTTCAACAACTCGATGTTTCTTATCTCTTTCTTTCACACATACAAATGGACACACAGAACAGCACTTCCACAACAAAACAATGTATATTGTTATATATCAATAAAATACATGCATGATTTTGTGCAGGGTGTATTACCTTAGTTAAACGTTATACGTACTGTATATAAAACAAAAGAAAATATTGCACAAACTGGTAAAGGATATCAGCTAAAACGAAAAAGAGCGCTTGAGCTATGGAGAGCTGCCATACAAAGTAGCAAAGTATATAGCTATTATCGTAATATATATATATATATTGAAAACTTTGAACAAAGAAAATGGGTTTTCATCGGGATTCGAAAACCCATTTTCTTTGCTCAAAGTTTTCACTATCTATTATTTGTTTCTGGTCAGTTTCCCCCCTTCTTTAACCCAATACATATATAATATATATATATATATATATATATATATATATATATATATATATAGAGAGAGAGAGAGAGAGAGAGAGAGAGAGAGAGAGAGATTGGTAGTATATACACGCATTGTATAATATTTATTCTTTGTGCCCATAGGGAATTTATCTCCTGCGTCATCTACACCTAATTGATGATTATACGTATACGGCAATCAGTTAAAAAAAACAGTACAGCAGACACAAAGAATATGTCCATCAGTATACAATTCATAGGTGATTAATGTTGTGACCTTCCTGATTCTTGTATCACATGACTAAATGAACAATATTATATAAGATTTTTAGCAACATGTAGTCAAATGACAAGCTGGATGTCGAACGTTTTGCAGTCTTTCAACAATGCAAAACACATCCGGGACTCTCACGCAAATAGTGTTTCCTAAGAACTGATGGATCAGTGACTGTATGTATAGTCACTATGACAGCAGCAGAACAACATTTAATCAGCTGTGTCACACTGTTACTTGTATTTAGGTTGAACAGTAAAAGTATCGTATTAAGGATGCCCCTAACGGAGCGGGCCTCTGTTACGCCTCGTGTATTGCTTATAGGGAAACGACGTCGTCTGTATGAACGTCTAAGATGTGATATGCACTAGTTTGCAAGCGGAAACCTTGTGGCAGACATAACTTGTATTTAACATTTCATGCGAGTCCTAGAAATCTCAAATCAGGGAAGTGTCACAGAAGGAGAAGAAACCTGAATTTCTCCTTTGTATCCGAGCTCCGTGCCGCGTAAAAGTTATGCGCTCTATTTCGCGAGAGTCAGTAAATTGCTTTGACAAAAGAGATCACTTCTGTATAAGTATGCATCGTTTCTAAATCACAATGAACCTAAGAGCAGCAGTTATAGACGTCACTTTCTATGTTTCACGCATTATCTAGGGTGCTAGGAACAGGGCACGCGAAGGGAAATCAGTCAAAGAAAATTGTACTTCTTTACATTTCCAATGCTTCTAAACACATAGAAAGACCAATCATATACATTCATTTTATCCGAAAGACTTAACATTCAGGTATCAACATTATGCATAATGTATTTATAATGTAACTATTTATGAGACAATGATACACTTTTCCCCCAGTTCTGCGGCATTCAAAACACGAAGAAAACTTGAAGGGTTCTGTACAATATAACAAGGAAGTTCAACTCAGGATTTCAACACTAATTTCTCGGAAATGCGGCATAAATTTAGAAGTCAGAACCCCTTCTTTGGTGTAAAGCATAATTATCCAAAGTCTATGAAAGAGTGTCTTGGCGCAGGGAACATCAAGGTCCCAGGGCAAAGTCAGTGGAAAATTAAGCATACTATAACTTCGAACTTTAGCATAAATATGCACAAATTGCGAAAGATTCCACTCCTTCTCCAATATTTCCCTACTCAAATAATAATATCCTTTCCTGCAGAGTTGGATAAGACAACAGTCATTTGATTGGTCAACTCTCTGAATTACGCGTGAAAAAGTAGGCCTATCAGGTATACATGATGAGGGGATATAGCTGCGTGGGCAGTCGAAATTTAATTATGCGCGCTCACGTGTGACTCTGGTCCCTTCGCCACACATTCATACGGCGTAATCACCATTGTGATAATGCATGGGAACTGATTAGGATGGGTCAAACGACTGACCATTCAGACGAAAAAAAAAGGCACAAGGATATCAGTGTCCGGTGTTGTTATTTTCGTCCTCACTCCACCCAGATGTCTGACATTCGTCTGTCATTCAAACGGCAGTAACCATAACATATACATGTACATGTATAGCTCGACCATTCAATGACTTGAGCTTTGTTTTGTTCTGCTTTACATCTACATTTCTTGCACTATTTGCAAGATGAAGTTACTAGTATACGATCTGTTTTCACGGAAAAATAATGGGATCAATTAAAATAATGTACATGTATAACAGCCCATAAATGACGCCATTCTTCAAATAGGTGTATAGAGAGTGTATAAAGTTATGATAAAAACAAGGACATCACGGCCAGTGGCAAATTCTATTATATTTATGTACAAGTTATTACAATTACCATCTATCAACCCCCCCCCCCAAAAAAAGATTAAAAATTAAAAACTAAAAAAATTAAAAAATAAGAAAAAAATAAAAAAGTAAAATGATAAAAGAATATATGAAAATGATATGAACATGAACGGATGCCAGAAAAATGAAAAAGTCAGTATTCTGGGAATGGTGACCTGGATAAACAAGCACTGGAGCATTTTTTTTCTGCCAGGCAAGGAAGCAAACATAGTGTTTCCTTTTGAGGTTTGTTTGTTTAGATGGACATGAGCCGTGACAGCAAGGGTTGCAAAGGGCCAACACGGACATGTGAAGTCATATATAGGGGTGTCTTCGCTACGAATAAGGCCACCAACATAGCTTTCATGTGTATACTCTACTTTGCTCTTATCCCCCCCCCCCCCCCCCCGCTCCAAGCTACAAACTCAATAAGCATTTATCATTGTTTTTCTTCTTCCTTTTTTTTTTTAATTGCGGCCGGAAATTAATCGATTAAGGCGGAAAAAATTGCGGCATTAATAATAGTTGGCGTATTCATAATCATTCACGCACGGCTGCACCTGCACAAAGGGCGTAACAGACTGCATGAAGGCGACTGCTTTGCTTATTAGCGAGAGTAGCCCACACATGTCTTGTGAGTTTATGACGTCACATCACATGATCGGTTAAGCGGCCACTATCTCTGTCTCATGATGCAAGAACATGCAATGTCACGAGTAGTAAATTAATGTTCTCTCGTTCATCTCCACAGAAGACGGAAAGAGATACACATACAACTGTAGTATACTGAGAGACGTAAAAGGGTATGAAACAGAAGGGGGAGTGAGCGACAGAGCGGGGGGGGGGGAGGGCAGAACTAGGAAAGATCGACGGAGAGAAAGATTAAAGCGATATTCACTTTGAAATTTATTGTTCAGTTTGTGCTAACACCAATGGTCATAAAGTAATGTAAGTTCTTTGTACGTCAGTATTGATCTGTTGGTTTTGAATCGATAGAGAAATAGAGAACAGTTCTTACTACAAGATTTCATTAAAAAAAAAAAGAACTAAAATCTGGTCACACATATGCATACGAAAGTCATTATTTGCTTACAGCCAAATAGAACAAACAAAAGTAATCACTCAGACATTGTGCTGAGTACTTTTAGTAACTGGGCAAGATGTAAACCCTTTCAAACAAGGCATGAAATGAGGAACAGCAAAGGTAAGGTGATATATCAGGTTCCCAGTTACATTGGGTATTGGGGAAAAAATGTATGCAAAAAGATCAAAATTGGAGAGAGAGAAGGGAGTGCAAAATTTTCATCAATGCAACAACAACAACAACAACAACAACAACAACAACAACAACAACAACAACAACAACAACAACAACAACAACAACAAAGAGTGTTGAGCCAGAACTTTAGGTAGGGACTTGGGGCATACTATCATAAAATGCACCTTGCAATGGGAGAGTTTGGAATTTAGAAAACCAGTGACAGGTGGAAATTATTGGACAGCACAACTAATGTGTTCAACTGGATACCTCATGAATCCTAAATATAAATATTGGTATGAATATATATATTTATATATATATATATATATATAATGATGGCAAAGCTAGCACCATTTTCTCCTTCCTTTCTCATAACTCACAAAGATACATAATATATATATATATATATATATATATATATATATATATATATATATATATATATATATCGTCGCTGGGGTGACAAGACCTTGTGTCTGCAATTTTGGTGAAAATGACTTTTTTGGATTAATGGTCAAATAATGGGTTAAGTGATGTCCTGTCCAAATCTCAACTGTCTTACTCGAAAAATGAAGCCACCACGGCATGTCAAAGGAAAGGCTATCCCATTTGCCACAGTGCTTTGGCCGCCATGTTTTTTGGCTCTCCTGAACATTTGACATTTCGTAGATACGAGGTCTTGTCGCCCCAGCGACGATATATATATAGTGTATATATAATGATAACAAACAATGGGAAAACTGACCAGAAATTAATGGTAAATAGTGAAAACTTTGAGCAAAGAAAATGGGTTTCCATTGCAAAAAGAGCTGCTAATTAGGTGCAATGTAGTCAGGTTCAAACATTCAATCTCTCATCATGGCTCATCAGAATGAAATACATCACACCATTTATTTACTTTTGGTAGACTAAGCAATGAACAAAGGTGCATTTGGAACATTGCAAATAATGTCCCGACTGCCTGTTCGGACGCATCAATTGACTGAGTTATTGTGAAAACAAAGCAAGTTGGTGATGTGGTGCTTTTGCCAAACATTGGCTTGATCATCACGTGAGTCTAAAAGTTTTCAAGGCTGGCAAAGACAACATGTTTATATCTTAATAACAACAATGTGGTACTGTACTGAAGTCTTTATTTTCCCTCAATACTTATTTTGATCACGGACATGCCCCAGACAGCTCACCAAGACATTACAGAGGCACGATTACACTTGACAGGGTTCGATGGACTATTCCAAAGAGTATGTTCTTACTGCCCCCACTCCTAGACTACAAGTGTGCCCTTCTAAAGTTTGATTGACAGCATACATACATGTATATAATACATACTATACACACATACCAGTAGCTCTAAATCTCTGTGTTAAAAATACAAATGCACTGGCTGCTCTTGGGGTACCAGCATCTGTGAAACAGGGCCATGTAAACTTTGTCCGTGACACCGATACCATGATTTTATATAGCTTTTCACAGAAGGACAAGGGCCACTGAAAGTATCTGCCCCGCCCCAGCTAAGATGTGTGTATAGCAACTCTTGGTATACCATCAATGTTATTTATATTTGCCCTTTTGTAGTACCAGGCATATAAAGAGTGATGAATGAGAAAAGATTTAGCTGACCATCTTTGTGCTAACACAAGCAGTGGGTTCATTCATATTTTATCGTATGCAGTGCAATGTGTTGCCATTCTCAGTAATTCTCAAGATAGAAGCCCTCTTATGACAATCACTAGAGAAGATGTAAACAGACTTCACATGACATGAGCACTTATTGTAAGTGAATTTAAAGGGCGCATTCCGGACAGTTTATATAATTTCACATATGGTAGTACATAAATAAATAGTGCAATTTACAAATCTGTAGAATTTATTCTGGTCCTTGAGCAGATAAACCAAGACTCTGAAAACCCAAAACATAACACACTGAACAAGGATGATGACTTAGCAGGCTTACACATACCACTGTAAAATGTAGCAATGTAATTCACTTACAATACAACTTGCCTAACAAGTTCACCTGTATAGAATTAACGCTATGCACGCATTCTTTTTTTTTTTTTGTTCTGCTTCCTTGAGCACCCAATCATGCATTTTATGTGAAGCTGCTTTGTCATCGTCCTTGTTCATTGTGATTTGTTATTAATTTTGAAAACATTCCTATTCCTCATCCCAATCATTACAAATTCTGTACCCAGTTAAACTAATATATGGATGCAAGAATGCAGAAGTTTAAAAATCATCTGGTCTCCTTCACGACAAGAAATTCACTTTAAGATTGACATAATATATTGATCGAGAGTAAAATTGCTGACAGTTTTGCATAAAATATATATCTTGTGCTGTCTTCATCATATCTTTGGTAATTCATTTGATATTTACAAAGCACATAAGATCAATATTTTAATATGTAGGTTTAACAACTTAATGACATTAAATGACTGGTCATTAACTGAACTGTATTCCAGCAGTTCCCCATTAATAGAATCTTGCACAGGCACCTGATCACATAGACTCCCTCTAAATCACAATGACGAGCAATGTATTAGTCATTTGAAGATAATGTATATCATATATGATTACTATTAGATTGCAAATCAAGTCTGCAATTTCATTGCCAGTCACTGCAAACATGATTGGAAATCCATACACTGCTATGACTCTTCACACATCTGTACTTCACATGTCCATTATATTCAGCAACATGTGAATTATACATGATCAAATAATTTGTCCAGATTGCTGCACAATGAGAAAGACACATTGAGTTCAGCAGTGAATGCAATCAGTGGAGAATTCAATTAATCCATTATATTGATTGTAAAGCTTGCTTCGAGTCCTTGTGAGCTACCCGTATTTTGCCCACGGCTGTCCGAGCCGTGTACACTGTACTATCATCTCTTGGTATTCTTGCTACACCACTGCTCCATCGCGAATAGAGTTCCTGTGCTTATCCGCTCCACATCATTGCCACTAGGGGGCGCTCTCTCACTAAATATGACTGTGGACACATTCTGGCACGTTGTCTGGCCGGAGGAGGGATCTACCACTGTAGCTCTGGAGGGGGAATGAAACCAACCCCAGAGAGAACACTGAAGACTTTCCTCCTTTTTTGTTTATTTGCTTGTTTGAGAAGGATTGGCACAACATGTTGTTGTTGTTGCTGTTGTTGTTTTTTTAAAACGATCTGCAACATACTGTACCATGCAAGATTGGGAGAGTTTGAGTGCTCCCGGAGCTTAGAGATGGTGTACCTCACAAGTTGTATTTTGACTCGAGTCAGATGGGCGACACGTTTTGTAGCAACATGCACATTCATCTCTCGCGCTTACACTACATACCGGTACAGGCGTCCTTAATAAAGAGAATCTGATCTTTCATGTAGTGTGTGTTATGTGCCCTCTTCTCATGTCAATTTCTAGTACAGTAAGCTTCAGGACCAGTTTGAGTGCTCTCCGGCACAGCATAGTACGGTAGAGGACGCTTTTGGAGCCCATCGGGAAGTGATCCACTTCTGGACCGATACAGTATGGTACACTTCGGGAGCATTTGAGCACTCCTCTGGCACTATTACAGTTCAGCCTCGTACACTTTAAGAGAGCGCTTGAACAAACCCTTAGGCAATACTGTCATCCGTCATCCATTCATCAAGATTGTTATCAATTTATTCTCAATTATAAGCAAACTGTCCCACTCTTCCATTATCAATTCTGCACTTGGGTGCACTAAAACAGAGACTCGGCCAACTTGACCACAATGTAAAAATGATGCGGTGTTTTCTCACGAACCATGTGATATATATATACATGTATATATAACCATGTACAGACAAGACATTTGTTGGAAACAAGTACTCTTACTGAATGCTGAATATCATGTGGGACTCATGACAACAAAAGATTCTGAACGCATTTTTGTTGCTGCTTAGTAACAAAACATGAGACTGAAAACATTACCTTATAAAGTCTGGAAAATTTCTCCTCTGCTCTGTGTTGTCAGTTTCATCTTCCATGCTGTCTGCAATCCCCGTTAAAGCTCTGACCATAGACTCCTCCAGCCAGGCTGCAGCACCAACCTCATTAGGATCTATGCACAACTCTTGATCAAGCTGGTGGTGGTCTTTTGAAGAAGTGACTGATTGGTAGACTACTATGTGATGTCTTTTTGGAAGTCCTCTGGACAACATTGGTGGGTAGACTGACTAGAGAAACAAAAATGAAATTGAAATTACTGATGCACAGCAACAAAAATTCTAAATGTGATGAACAAAAATTGCCTTCTAGGCAAAAAGTCTCTCCTGCGTGGTGCCTTAGAAGTACATACAGTTCCCAACATGCTACACATGTACCATGCAATAGATTATTTTATACAGGAAAACAGACTACTGAGCTTCCATTATAAACACAACTCTACACAAGAATTCATTAATTTGAATTTGATACACAGTCCCCACTGCTGTAAGGGATAAGAACCAGCACTGGCTGTTGGGCGGAAGCTCAGTAGTCTAGAGGATACAACACCTGTCTCAGAATAAGATTGTTACTTCGGGTCTAACCCGAGTACTGGTATGTATGCCCATTATTAATTGAATTTCTCTTTTCTAATTTTTTCTTCGAGACGCTCAGCACTTAGAAACATTGTTATAAGTGCTTTATAAATGATATTTATTATTTATTCATTCATTATTATTATCATTTTTATTCTTTGTTTTTAAATCATCGACTACTACAAAAACACTGAATAATTGGTGCATATTCATGTCAGTGAAGGGTAAATTCTTAATCAGTTGCAATCAATTCATTCACTAGGCAAAATTTCTAACAATATGGAAAGACCAGCAGAAAATGTCGACAGATTGCTCAGGCTTACTGATGTCCATTTACATAAGTAGCACTGGAACAGAAGCAAGTACAATGTGAGACATTTCTCCTTTATCATTTCTCTGCTCCGACAATCAGAAGTTACTGACATTATTTTCCAAGTCAGACAGGATCGCATGTCCATGTGAACTTACAAAATAAGAGCAGGAAGCCGCATTTGCTGCTCCATGGTAGAGTACAACAAGATATTGCAATACCTGTGTTAGTAGTTCCAACCACACATTACACAGTTCTCACAGAGTTCACCCTTTCTTCTCACCACTCACCTCCCAGAGAGCCACAAGGTCCAGCCGACATTCTTTTGGATTGACTTGCAGTCCAGTTTCTTCTTTTAGTTCCCTTAAACCAGCCTCAATTAACTGAAAGAGGCACAGTCAGCATGCTTAGAATGCATTCAACTTCCAACAATTCTAGTAGGACAGCACATGACAATCATTTGCAATATATGTCAAGTCATATTACTACTGGGCTTTGAATTCCATCTAGGGAAAACATACTCTATCAAGAAATGAGTCGTAGATTACACTGTGATAATGCAATTAGCAAAATTTATTTGACAAACTGTTGTATATGAAATTACTGTTAGCAAAGCATAGGTGAACTATGAAATAACTATTTCACTGTTTTGATTTGATTATTTTGGTCAGATTGTGTTACATCTGCTCCACATAAAAGACACCTAACTTTAAATGATTTTGAGAATACTTACTGCATCATTTCTTTCTCATGCAATTTCAATACATGGCCAGCATACCACACTAGAATCATCTAAAGTGGCCTTTTTACAGAGAATTTAAAGCAAAGCTAAAATACCTTGTAGAGAACATACATTTTTTATTTCTATTTCTTCTTCATCTCAATCTATTTCAGATGGCACCCTTCCTAAATCAAGAGAGTTGAGTCTTTCCAGGCAACAGCTGCAGATTAACATGATGGTATCAATCTTGGCTCACAAAATGACTGTTATCAAAAAATTTGGAGGTTTATGTGGTAGTTTGCTGTGTGCAGAATTATACTCACATAGATACCTGTAACCACAGAACATATTTGTGTTCATTAAGACATATTACAGGAGAAACTCGGTATAACGAACACTGCTATAACGAGATATCGGTTATAACGAGGAAATCTTCCCGGTCCCAAATTTCCTTCCACACAAGTCTATGTAAAATGCTACTTTTATAGCGAGATCGGCTATAACGAAATAACTGCTATAACGAGATAAATTTTGTGATTTCCAAACAAAGAAAAACATAGTCAATCAAACCTGCTATAGCGAGGTAAAGCAAAATGCCTTCGGTAAAGCTTTACTTCGCCTGTGCTATCATCTTCCGAGATTGTAAAGCCTGATGCGCCAAAAAACTGTCTTGTACACACATAATCATTTTCTTCAGTGCACTCCAGCTAGCACTGCATGTTGTACGTGTAAGTGTGTGTGTGTGCGCGCACACTGATACATGCAGAAAATGTGGTGGGACGACCATATGTATACATGACATCATCATGACGTTTAGCAGGTGTGAGGCAATCTGATGCTGTGATTGGCCTTCTACGTAGGGAATTCCCCATCTTCACACACACGCAGTCATAATGTACATACAGAATGTGTCACGTACACACACAGCATTGTGCAGACGATATTCAAGCTTAACACACAACACACACCCATACGATAACCACATACCAATCCACAGACGATCTTGATACAATCGCAAGCAGGTATATAAATTTACAAATTCAAACATCTACAATTCATAAGAAACACATTCTTTATATTGGATTACCTTGGTGAAAAAAATCTTCTTACCCATAAAGGTGAGTAATACCCTCACACACAATATCAAATTATCCGTATTAATTGAAATATGATGGGTAGTCCCACATGTGCAAATTAATGTCTTTATGTTTAATGCCTTCTTTTATGCCTACTGATATAACAAGATATCGGCTATAACGAGGAAAATGACTCGGTCCCGACCATCTCGTTATATCGAGTTTCCACTGTACTATGTAGTCCACTGAGCTAGAAACATGATGCAGAAAGAGCAACCAGCTTTTTGTTATTAATGAGAAATGAAACTGTATCTCTTTTATATCCCCCAAAATCTGTATTCAATTTTGTATCTTGTAAATAATGAAGACTTCAAATTGACAAACCTAAGATGGCATATACATGTAGCAGGTATATGAACTTGCTTCACTGCAGCAAAGCTTATAACTGCATGTCCCTGAAAGCCATGAATTGGACAATGATATGAAGGAGGTATGCACTCTCCAATGCTGTCTCCTTTGTTGGCTTCATGCATTGGAAGATTGGCTTACGCATTTGCTTTTCTGTTATCATATATACCAGAAAAGCAATCTGATCTATGAAATTCACATACATCCTTAGATGGGATTCGTTCATTTTAGGTTGATTACAGCTGTGCACACATTGTCTTTCCATTTCATATCAAGTATTTATTTGATGATGATTTTTTTTTCTTTGAAGAGAATATGTCTACAAAGGTAGGGTAGCATTTCAGACAGATGGGAAATTATTCACAGTAACTTTATGCCTACATAAAATGGGTTGATAATTTGCTTGTTGATCTTTACATAAAGAATTAAAAGTGTACCCTGTAAATATAGGCATTATTTTCTTCAGTGCCACTGACTGTAAAAATATGTAATACAGACATTAAAGAGATGGTACAGTTTCAGTTGAGATGGAGTTTCAGGTTTCCAACATGTTTTTATTATTATTTTTGGAGATAATGAGAAACCCCTTATGAAATATGAAAGAGCATACAATTCTAAGAGGAATTCAAAGCTTATTTGATGAAAATTGGTTTTGAAATGGCTGAGATATCCAGAAACAAAGTAAAACAAAGTGATCCTGATCGCTTTGCGTTGGCTATCTCAGCCATTTCACGACCCACTTTCATCAAACAAACTTTGACTTCCTCTTAGAATTGTATGCTCTTTAACATTTTGCAAAGTGGTTTCTAAGTTTCTCAAAAAAAGAAGAAGTTAAAAGCCAAATCCTCACCTCAACCAATACTGTACCATCCTTTTAAAAAAATAAAGAGAGAGAGAGAGTTTGGTGCCTCACCGTTTCTCCAAGTTCTATATGACCCCCTGGAGGCACCCAGACATTGGGAAAGGTGCGGAGGTGAGAAGCTCTCCTGGTTAGTAGCAAATAATGATCTGCAGACCACAGGAGTGTGGCCACACCACAGTCAACACCACGCTCTAGAATCTCCTCTGGTATGCTTGGGACATCATCGGGCGACAGATGACGCAATGGACAAAATGAGGGATGCTGGTGAAAAATAAAAGGAAGTTTGTTTGAGCAAATGCAGCCAGGACCCTACATCACCATTAAAAAAAAAAGACAAGAAAAAAAAAGTAATAGGTGCAACTTGGAACGAATGCAAAATTATAAAGGCCGCAACAACACAAAGACCAATCATTTGCCATGCAAGCAGCTCAGTAGCTGGTATGGTAGCTTCCACTATTGCATGTTACAGATCTAAGACCATGGTAATAGATGAAACAAAGCCATGGGCACACAAATGAATAAATAATCAATTCCTTTTGAAAGAGGCTCCAAGAAGATATGATACATATCTCAGTTTCTACCATCTATCCTCTCTGACAGTTAAGCATAATCCTGACCTCACTTTGGAATAATCCTCTGAAAAAAGAAAATAACAGTACAGCGAGATATTGTTTACAAATTAAACACAGAACCAATCCTTTTGCACACAAAACTAATTTAGCGATTACAAGAAATACAAATAGTTTGCTTGAAAGACCACTTATCACAAAATCTTCACAGAAATAAAACCTTGAGCAAAATGCAGTCTTCATCAGTCTGAGGATCAACAGGTGACAGCATCAACTGATCGCCTTCCAGGCGGCAGGTAACTTCACCCCTGGTCCCTGTAAAGCCGAGATAATCTAGTATGCACTGCAACAAAGCACCACATCACAAAGAAAATAATAGATATTAGCACGTCAAAGTGCCATATGTGACAGTAATACTAATATAAAAATCTTTGTTGGTGGAGAAAAATATCTAGTAGAACTTATCCTATCACAACAAATTTTATTGCAATTCATGTAAGGATAGTTGGGTGTCAACACATCGACATCCTAATGTTTCTACCTCACAATTTGCCTGAAATTTAACTCACATGTAAAAAAAAATACTCTGAATTCACAAGCGCACATGAAAAATGAAGAATGCGAAACCCTGGCGCGGCACATAGTGAAAGTTCGTTCTTTACGCGTGATGCTATAGTATAAATAGAAGGGTGTCGGTTTCAATGTAAGTTATATAGTGTGGATTTGTTGGACACTATTGTTACTAATACATTGGTCTAGAGTTAGACCAAGGCCAAGATTTAATTGCAAAAATGCAAATTCAAAACATCAAATCAAGTGGCACAATTAAACCATGCCGAATCTTTTACAATCTGAACAGTTAATTTGTATTACTATTGAATTATACCTTGAATTTACCTTGAAATGCCACACCTCCATCTTCACGTAGATAGATTGCAAGTGTGGCAGGGTTTAGGGAGCTTTTTAGCCCATTAATAACCCAATTTAGACAATTTCATTTTGAAGGTGAGGAGTGTCTGTGACTGATGACATCTTCTGGGAGTTTATTCCAGCTGTCTACCACTCGTTGGCTGTAGAAGTGTTTTCTTTGTTACGTCCAGTCTAGGACATGTCTTTGCAAGTTTCTGGGAATGTCCTCGGGTACCTTGATATATTGTTTTCTGGAATATGGAATTTGGGTCGATGTTGTCTAACTGTGTTATGATGCGGTACGCTTGAATGAGGTCGCCCCTCTCATTCAAGCGTATATTATTGAACCTAGATTTATATCTAGTTACTATTACTATTATATTATTAAACGCCTAACCCAACCCAGCTGAATTCAGTTTCATCTAAATGCGTACAAGCAGTTCACTTGTAGACCTCTAACCTTATATTAGTTATACTTTTAGAAAGTAGAAGGCACCCCCAGCTGTAATCCAGTTCAGTAGTTGTAACATTAGCTTTCTAGCCACCACGCATGGACTAAACACAAAACCAACATCTTAGGGTATTTATGGGACTGTGGTGACATTTGTTTGCTCAGTCCACCACCACAGCTACTCTTATTCGCTGCTGTTCACATTCAGAGACCTCCAATCAAGATTTGAAATATTGAATTACCTGCTTGAAGACTGCGCGTTCATAAAATCCCTGTGATTTACGACGGAGATGCACGAGCACCTTTTGCGGGATCGACGATTTCGCCATTATTCACCGGTAAAGAACAGCAAAAGGACCTCGTCGCAGACGACGCATGCATAGCGTAGCGGTAGATAGCTAGCATGCATCGTGTGTTATGATGACATGTGAACACAACTTCATACTAGTATAGGAAGTGCGTACACGTACATCACGTACCAGGCCCACCAGGCCGCGACCGGAGTCGGATCGGAGGCCGGAGGTAGGTAGCACACGGCACCTCCCTGGTCGTACAGTGCTGCAGGCCCTATCTTCATAAGACAAACACCATGTCAGATGTTCAAATCAAACTGGCTTCTCTCGTTATTGCTGAACATTTCGGCGATGTTGTTGAAAACGTTTGCACCTACCTTTTGAAGTATGGTTCAAATAGCTCACGAGTAGTGATTGCAGAAACTAAGTTGAGGGCCGATCAGGTAAGTCCCGAGGCCAATAGGTCTAGACCACTGCACTGTTCAGTCCCATATATAGCACTTCTAGTTGTCTTTTTTTTTTTTTTTTACAACTAGAACACCTAACGTTATGTATGCTAAATGACAAACCTCTCATGTTCTAGTAGTATTCTACCATGTTGTAAATGCATTTTGTGCGTGTGTAAAGTGTCTCTGATAATACTCCTTACAACCATACGCATATCAACTACTCGGGCCATGTGATGATACACTTTTGTACCGTAATTCATCCTGCCTTTAATGTTACATTTTACGTAGTCACTCAAAGATGTCATTTGTCATTTTCATTTTTACTTGTTTGAATAAAATTTTAACAATAACAATGACAATAACAATAACATTGTTAATAAAATGTTATGTTAGTTAATATGCAGGTTGGGCGCAGGGCGAGGGCAGTCCTTAAAGGACAAGTTCACCTTCATTAACATAAGGATTGAGAGAATGTAGCAATATTAGTAGAACACATCATTGAAAGTTTGACGAAAATCGGACAATCCGTTCAAAAGTTATGAATTTTTGAAGTTTTTGTGCAGTAACCGCTGGATGAGAAGACTACTGCAGTGTGTGAATAACTTAGATGTCACATGCGTACAACAATGTAAGGAAAATATAAAGAGAATTTCACAAAATTTCATCTTTTGAAAAAAGTACACATTCCCCCAACTCGTTACCGACAAATGTTATGGGTAATATTATTCCCCCTGCCTTTAGAAAGAGGCAAGTCAAGTGCTCTTTTATTATGCGAAAAAAGTTAAAATATGTTGAATTTTCTTTACATTTTCTTTATACTGTTGTACGCATATGACTCACAAGCTGTAGTAGTCTCCTCATCCAGCGGTTCCAACACAAAAATTTTAAAAATTCATAACTTTTGCATCGATTGTCCAATTTTCCTCAAACTTTCACTGATGTGTTCTACTAATATTGCTGCATTCTCTCAATCCTTATGTTTATGAAGGTGAACTTGTCCTTTAAAATCAGATGCATTGTCCCATTGACATGAGTACCGGTATAGAAATGTCTACTCCGGAGGAAGGCCTTGACGCCTGACCTGGCTGGGCCCGAGCAGTTCGGTGGATTCACAATATGGTACGCCACCTAGTATCAGTTGCAGTGCCAGTAGTGGACAGGCCGCAATCCGAAATGCCGCATTGGAAATGGTCGACATTGAAATCCCTGCCCTGTGGTCTGGCTTGGTGTGCCTTTGACTGAAAGATCGGTCTGTATCTGGTTGTCGGGGAATGTCCCGCGGAGACTGCGTCTGGCTTCACGGATCCCCTCACGTCTTAAATATAAAAGACTCCTCCGGACAGACGGATCTTTCTGTCTAGGTGTGCCTCTAATGTAATGCTCCAGCTATCTATAGCTACTCTACCTGTACATTTAAAGAAAACAAGATGTGCAGTGTGAAGCAGGAGATGTGTAGAAACCCATTTAGGTCTATATTTTAAGTTAAAATTTTGGAGAGAAACCCCCATATAAAATTAATTTTCCATCTGAAAATCTGCACTGCACGTAAAACCCTATCTATGTCAGTGTCTGTTTGTCTCTGCTATTATTATCATGCAAGATTATCAGACATGACATGTCGAGATAACTGCCAGATTGAGATGCATGTGCACTGGGAAGATAACACTGTTGGCTTCAACAGGTGCACGCATGATAATGTCAATGAAAATCATGGATATACATACAATACATTCAAAACTACAAAAGTTTTTAAGACCCTCGCATGATAGCCAGTGAGCATACACACACCTATCTATACACACCATATGTGACCCTGCATCACAAAACCAACAAAAAGTCGCCAATGTTGGATTTTTAGGTAAGAACAGATTCTGAAAGAGCAGATTCTAAGCTTTTGAAATGATGTATAACTCAATTCAAATGGACTCCCCTAACCTATCTAAATATTGGAAAGAAAGCACACACTCTGGAAAGGTGTGAACTGAGAAAAGAGGCTCTGAACAAGGAGCTTTGAAGCTCCTTGCTCTGAAGTAAAGGGTCTATTCAAGCACTTAATCTTTAGAAATCGTGCTGGCTGTGCGATGAATGAGAGAAAACACAGGATGTAAACCACCGTAGCAACAACAATGAAGGGATTATCAGTTTAAGCTGAAATTGAGCAAGCTCAACACATTCTGTCCATAATGTCACTTTTCTACGGAAGCCCATTCGTACCACGCAGGATAAAACTTTCAGTGGAGCTAACTGGCGGCCGCCACTTAATTATCTGGCGGCCGCCACATAATTATCTGGCGGCTGCCACTTAATTATCTGGCGGCCGCCACATAATTATCGATACCGATATTATCGATATCGCTAAACGATAATTAAGTGGCGGCCGCCAGATAATTACCTGGCGGCCGCCACTTGATTATCTGGGGGCCGCCACTTAATTATGTGGCGGCCGCCAGATAATTAAGTGGCGGCCGCCAGTTAGCTCCACTGAAAGTTTTATCCTGCGTGGCATGAATGGGCTTCCGTACTTTTCAAGGTGGTAGCTCTATTCAAAAGTTACTAGTATTGGAGTTGAAACTGAAGGGTGTGTACAGGATTTTAAAGAAATAAAAAGGGACCTCTGAAGACGTACCTAATCGCACTACTCTACAAAAAAGGGGTTGTAGAAAAACTGTTGAAAACACACTTTCCTGTTCGTTTTATGACCCCAAACTTATAAATAATGTAGACGAAGAATAGCTCTTTTAGAAAGTATGAAAAACTCAAGATTGACTTGGTTGACCTATTTCACCCTTTTGAGGTCCTCACGCAAAATCAAGGGCTGCGACTTTGTGTTCGTTCTGTGATGCACGGTCACATAGATTATAGTCTAGATAGGCAGTATAGACAGCTGGGTTCTGCATGTTGATACCAAAGTTGAAAATTGGTCTGTCCACTACAGCCAATAGTTGGCACATTGTTTCACTGTGAATCCACCGAATTAAATTAGTTTTTTTCATATCCATAGCTAGGGAGGACGAAGTCAAGGCCAAATCATGCAGAAATGTTCAATTCCTGTGCGACCGTGACATGTGCAAATCACATCTGTAATGTTACAGTTTGCCATTTGTGTGTTTTCCTCTTTTCATTGTAGGCTGAATTCTTCAAGGGGCTTGCTTTTTATATGAAAATGTCCTTGGTATTTCTGTAGGTCAAGAAGGCTCTATGTGTCCTGGTACAGCACAACATTGTGACTTTTGCTGTCAGTCGGCGAGGTCTGGTAGAGTACACAGCGGATATTCAACGAGCCTTGCTCTTGGTTCGGTACGCTCAGTACATCTATTGCGCAAAGACTCTATATGGTGACGTTGGGGAGCTGATCATTGAAGAGGTGCTGCATCATGGGCAGATTCTGATGAGTACAGTCATCGAGAAGGTCAAGGAGAAACTCAAGGAGGCAATGGAAGGTATCATAGCCTTTGTCACAGACCTTTTCTCTGTAGTAATTGCGGAGGGAATTGCTGTATCTTTGTTTTTGAATTACCAAATTCTCTACCATCATTTGATAGAGAAAAAACCCAACAACAACAACCAATCAGTGGGACTCTGCTTAAAAAACACTCATGCATACTGCATTTCAAACATACAGCTGATGGTCAAATGTAGCAATACATTAGTCTCTAACTGACCACTTTTCAGAGCCAAATAGTTCACGAGGTTCGCTGGTTAGGCTTTGCTACTTGCTTGTGAATGATAATCTCACTCGCAGATCTCAAAAGGTCAAAACACTCCAAAAGACTCTCTGGCAGATGCACTCACTTTCGCCTCTAGTCTCTGTGCTCACAACTGTTAGTACTGACATTGTAAGGACCTTTGGAAAAGGCTATGGCAGGAAAGAAAGACTGTTCAGTAAATCTTATTTGACTTTTGGTTTCTTTGGCAAGATTAATTAAGAATCAGATGTGCCCAGAGCAGGGGTATGACATTTTACAAACTCAGCAGATGACTTGCCTGCCTTTGAGTAAAACAGCATCAACTCTTTATGAGCACACTGATTTTGCAAATATATGCAGACTTACCCAGGCATTGCCCTGGGTGTGATTATCAAAAAAAAAAAAATAAGTTGATTGATACAGTCCTCTTGTGTGCAAGATTTCATTGTAATACATTGCTCACAGAGATATACTCACAAAATATGCTGAAAAGTAGACATGCTGGTGCAGGTTTATAATCACATGCCCTCATATTTGTTGCTATTTTTTGGCAGGGAATCAGCTTGATCCCAGTGTCATCAGGGACAAGTTCATTGAACTTGTACACACACATTTCCTCCAGCGGTTGCCGGCATGCAGTGACCCTGTGGATAAGGCCAAGGGGGATGATAAGACGTTGCCAGCCATACCTCAGCTGAAGATCAGTGACACAGAACTTTACACAGTGCCAGCCCATCTGCATACCGAAGGTACACAAGAGCAGCATGCCAAATCTGATCATATTTATGTGCTTACACTTTTGGAATGCACCCAAGGCAGAGTTCACAAAGCTATGCTGTGCATTTCTGTCCAACACTCATGACTGTTTATGTGTGTGGTTTGTAATGCCCAGTATCTCATGCTATTGAGTCAATATAGCATAGTGATCTTTTTCCTCTGATTTGGTAAAGCGCTTTTAAGGAAACCATATCAGATATAATCTTCTCTGCGATATTCCTTTTATGAAACCAAATGACACAAACAAATTGCAGACTTGGATTGGGCTTTAGTCATTCTTAATTGGGGGGGGGGGTGGAAAGTGCTCAATGACTTGGACAAGGCATATTGTTCATCTTGTCCCTCTACTTGATCCTTGTGGTAATATGATTATCTGGCTATACCTAGATATTGAGATTGTAATGATGGCAAGGCCTTCGGAAATGATGACATTGGTAAACCGTAACTGAGGATGAACATTAAACCCTTATTCTTTACAAAACTGACTGAGTGGGAGAATTCTAATGTGTCATATCTTTGAAAGGGGATACCCAGCCAAGGCATGTGCCATCTCCATATGTCACCACTTTTCAGAAGCCGAAACAGGAGTATAAAGTTCTCATGAAGAGATGTAGTGAATGCTTTTAATACTGAAGAACAGCACATTACAGTATTTACTTTATTGAACTGAAACATGTTTTGGTGATGTTAATCAGGGTTTAGGAAAAGGAAGAGGTCAACTGGAGATGTCGGCAAAGCAGAAGGCAGCAAGAGAGCAAGGAGTTCATCAACAAGTTCAGCTGATGGCAAAGAGGTATGTCTGCCCTCATTTAAGTTAACCCTTTACGTGCCCAGCCATTTAGCTTTAATTGCCAAACTTTCTCATCAACATTCAGTAAACCATCCAAACCTGACAGAGTTGTAAAGTCATCAAGCCCACTCGGGTGTAGTGATGTGTACTCGCATATGAAACAAGCATTGCAATCATAAGTGATCTTACAGTAGATGAAACAAAGGGTGCTTTGTGACAGGGCAACGTAATTCAGGCTTGCTGATCTTACAAAATGTGGTGGATGTTTAGAATCGATATGAAACATTCAGTCATAGTACTGCCTTCAGTTTCATGTGTATCCTCTTTTCAGGAGTTTTGGCAGCATTTTTGTTTGTTTGTATGTATGTGTGTGTTTTTCATTTTCAATAGTCTTGGTTTTTGTTTTTTCTTTACTCATAAATTTGGCAGCTTCCTCCAGATGATGGCATCTTTTGGCAGGTGAACTTTGAGCGCTTCCACCGGTACTTCAGGGATCAGGACATCATATCGGCCATCACGCAAAGAATAGACAAGGTACATTTCACGTAAACTCCAGAGTCTGTAAATAATTGGCCTAGCTTCTTTGAAAGCTATGTCACATTTGCCTTGAACACCTTGAGATTCACCATGCTATGAAGGTGCATTCAATAAAGTTCAAGAAACAACAACAAAAACTACAACAACAAAACAAAACACAGATGTCAAGTTAAAATGAGTGATTTTGTAAGAATATATTTTCGTGAAACAATTATTTCTTTACTGTGCTCTTGCTTGTACTGCTTGTCTCGCCCCCTGTCATTTGCTCATAATTTCATATTGCACAGTGACCTGCCATTTCACTCCTTTTCCAGAGCCAGAATGCATTTAATTCATAACATGCATGAATATTGTGAACAGAAGTCAAGTTTCTTTCCCTTGTACCATGATGTCAACTGTCGCTGTCGATGAGTTCAGGTAGATAAGAACAACGAGATAGTGGATGAAAAAAAGAAAAGGAATATGAAGAACTAAATTGATTAGGTTGTAATTAATGTAACTTTGGTACTATTTGGTATTTCATTATAGCACAAATGCATTGCATCTATTTCAGTGCTGCAAGTTGTATTTGTTTGAGTTGTGTCCCAAATTGAAATTGATGTTTAAGGGAGAATGAAAACAATTCTCTTTTCTGACAGAGTCAAACTCTGTCTGTACTTCCTGCACAAAGATTACTGACACTACATTACACTGGCATATAATTTATCCACATTTGAAACATGGAATTCATGCTTCTTAAACTCATTTCATTTTACCAGATGATAAGAAACTTGAAATCAAAGCTTTTATCATTTGACATTACTACCAGAAACATGATCATTCACTGTGAATTTGCATGTAAGCAGGCCTAATGAGTCTGATGATGGTGATGATGATGTTATAAAGAGGAGATGTTGTCTTTTTTGTCAGTGACAGCCCTGGTTACGTCTCATATTTCTATCTATGCTCCAGACAGCAGGTGAGGTCGTGAGGACCATGCTGAGGATAAGCGAACTGACCACTGACTTTATGGCCAGATCTACCAAGCCACTGAGCTCCCACGAGATCTCCCGTCAGTTGCCCAGTGAGTGCAAGCTAGATCACCGGCGCCTGGAGCAGTACATGAAACTACTCATAGATGATCAGGTATGGTAGCTTCTAATGTTTATTCATTTGAATTACCTGAAGACAACACTAAAGAATGTGACCCTGTGCCTATGCACTATTGTCAGTAGATATTTCATGTAGGGAAGCCCAGTCAGATTTAAAGTGTGATTCATGTATTCATAACATCTTGTGAGGAAGATGTTTCAGATTTAAGGATACTAAGCTTTGATGTTTGCACTCCTTCTGCTTTGTGTTTTGAGATGCTCCATTATAAACTTTGTCAGGTTCTTAAATAATGCAAAAATGTATTTACTTTGCACAAAGATACTTAAAGGTTCTGTTCACCTTTGGGAGTGATTTTAAAAATGTTCATGGTATCACATTTGATGCATATGTCTAGGTTTGCTGTATCACAAAACATCCTACCATATCAAATTTTTGTAGTAAAGCCTAAGATAGAAGGAGATATCAGTATTTTTCTCAACAAACCATAGCTGTATACTGTTTAGGCAGGAACATTTTATTATAACTATTGTTCCCATTTTGTGCATTTAACAATACTTAACATCGATTATACAGATTCAAATTTTTACAGTGATTGTTTCTATCCCTACTCACATTTTAGAACTATTTTAAAGCATTAATGCTGGGCTTTTGTTTCATCTGCAAATGGTAAATCATGCCTTTAAGATGGTATTCCTCATGAATGAGATGATGTTTAAAATCAGATTGAATGCTGAGGCAAATACATTGCATGAAGATGCTAGAATAATATTGTTTATGAGTCAGATGATGTAGCAAGTTAAATTCAAAGTCATGGAATAATTTCAACAAGGAAAACCATGCATACATGTGCACGAGCTGTGAATGGGTACGTGCAAAAAGGCACAGTTGTCATCAGTGTAGAGATGTTACAAATAGATAAAAATGAATGCACTAAGCAGTGGGCTTAGTAGAAAAAAAAAGGAACAAAGTTATGACCAGTCTTTGTAAAATTGAAATGTCAGTGCACGTGTTAATCTGTTCAAAACATAGATTGCATCCACGAGTGAGTGATCAGTACATAAGTTCATGTGTGAAGAATAAGAAAGTAGTAAGAATATAGGATATATGATGTGTAAACCTAGTGTATGTGGAGTGTCCAGTCAAGTATCCAGATGAAGAAGGAGAATTCTGACCATCATTTCTCTGTTCTTTTGTTGTGGCTCTATCTGTCTCTTCTAGACCACGATCGTGAGGAAGTTTAGTGACGCCGGCGGTGGCACCTACGACATTGACCTGGAGCAGGCCTCTCGCATCATCTGCACGGCCAACATCGAATCCGTCGTCCAGGAGCGGTTTGGCTCCAAGAGCTACCGCATCTTCAAGACCCTTCTGATGAAGAAGTACTTGGAGCAGAAAGAGGTTTGTGTGCCCTCTCTCAGGGGGTTAGAGTCCCCCTTCTGATACCTCCCATTCAAATGTCAAGGTCACTTTTGGTATGATTCTGCTGCCGTCCGATTGATGTGGTCTAGACTTGCAAACTTTCAGGAAAATTACGCAAATTATTGCAAATTTGAACAAATGTAAAATTGTACTCTTGTGTTGCTGTTCAATGTGGAACCACAGAGTGTAGTGGTGCTATGTATCAGATCAAAGGATTCCAAACAAATGAGAATGGTAAAGTTCAGTTAACAAGAAGAGATGATTTTCTTATGGTCAATAGAAGTGATCTGGATAAAAATGATAGAAACTACCGAGCAATAAAAACTAGTGCAGGAATCTGATGGTTTTTGATCGTACATGTCATAGACATTTCTCTGTAATTTGCGAGTTTGAGGAATTTTACATTTGAGCAAAAAGTGCTTTAATGAAACATGGATTAGATGATTAATATTGCTACTGAAATTACAATAATGTCCTTGTTGAGTGTGGAGATTATTTAGAGTAGAAATGTGAGTTGAGGGAGAGTTTGATTGTATGAATGCCAGTAATGAGCAAACAACATTTTTGAACACACAACATGTGAGTTTGTGCTGTCACAAACTCTACATTCACTTTGAGCAAACAATTTGACATTAAGAAATCAAATGAACCAGATTTTGTTTTGTTTTTTTCTATTTCTATCTAGATAGAAAACTTTGCCCTGATACCGGCAAAGGAGGCCAAGGAGTTGGTGTACCAGATGTTCTCAGAGAACTTTCTCAGTGTTCAGGAGATCCCGCGCACCCCTGACCACGCCCCGTCCCGCACCATTTACCTCTTCACTGTCAGCCTGTGTCAGGTCAGCCACATGCTGATGGAGCGCTGCTACAAGTCCCTCATCAACACCATGCTGAGGAGGCAGTACGAGTCAGCAGAGAACAGGTAAATAGGGTTAAACCAGGGAGGACACTTCACATACAAAAATCAACATGGGTGGGACTGAGTGAAAAATGTTTCACCAATCAAATCCACTGTACAAATGCTATTTGACATATGGCCTCTGCTAGATGTTATTTGGTTCTTATGTTTCCTTTTTCTGTCTGTCTGTTTATTCATCTATTCTTAAAACAGGATTAAGATAAAATGAACCAGGCATTAAACTTACATGTTTTTAATGTGAGTTGTATTCTTGTGCCCATATAATCATAGTGCAGTGACTTTTGACTGATGAATTCAAAGACCATGCCAATCCAAAATGTTATAACTTGCCCAAAATTGTTTCCATTTGCCAGGAGGTTAATTGAGAAGGAGCAGAGGGTGGAGGCTATCACTGCCTCCCTCCAGGGCTCTGGGGCCGACCCCGCCCAGGTGGAGGAGATTGAGAAGATGATGACACCCCTTGAGAAGCAGCAACTCCAGAAGTACAAGAGGAGGATAGCAAAGTGAGTGCCATGACCTTTTACTGTTTTGTCATTTCTCCTCCTCTGTTGCTCTTATTCTTTGCTTCTTCTCCTTATTTTGTAGTTGTTGTTTTGATATATGATATTTGCTGTTGTCCAACAATAGAAGAGTAGGTTGTGATTAATTTATGTTGAAGAAGGCATGTAGTAGACAAAAGTGCAAAGATGCGAATGTCCTTATTACATAGGGCTATAACCTATAGCAGGGACCATCAACAATGTGTGACAAGTGTTTACTCACAAATAGAATGGAGTTAGGTTTGAGGAAGTAAGTCGTGAATTATCTTGTGCTTACATCTACAGTGCACTCCCGTTATAACAAACACGGTTATAACAAAATCCCAATTTCAACAAAATGAAAATTCAGGCTGTAACTTTATTCACTCTATGTATTTTTATTGTTCGGTTATAACGAAATTTCGACATAACGAAAGAAAACTGCCGGGCCCGAGGACCTCGTTATAACAGGAGTCCACTGTACAAGCATTTTGCTGTCAAATGCAACTGTCAGGCATGCAGCGGCATTTGTGAACAAGGAGGCCTTTCCCCCATTCAATCTTGTCTTTGCATCTCTTTTTCTCCCGTTTCCATGGCACCAGACTAGAACAGAGTGAGCTTCAGGTGGACCAGACAGCGCTCGTTCTGAACAACTTCATCATGCAAGAGGCCAGTGGGAGATCATAGCACAGCAGGTGCATTGGAGTACTTTTTAGATGCAGCGATAAATCATAGGAGTGCATATGTTTCACTCTGTACCCATGTATTTATTTTTGTGTTATGCATGGACAGTCACACAATTAAAATGGAGCTGAACAAGCAATGAGAGTGTTTGTTTAAGAACCATCTGAAAGATATCAAGGAAGGGGACGGAGAACCAGGAATGCTATTTATTACCACCACTCTGTGACCTGCCAGGAAGACACAGACATTTTATCAGATGATGTCTAGCAGACATTGTTTGTGAGTTGAAAGTGTAAGTCTCAAAGTTTTCATAATTATCAGCATATTCTTCTTTTTATTTATGTATTTATAGTTATTTTTTTTAGATCTCAGCTATCAACGTCATGAGTCAGTCCAGAGTATTTTGGGCACAGGCAAACCAAATACTGTAAAACGAGGAATTTTCGCGTGCATTTTAATTTCGCGAATTTCGCGAGCGCCAAGATTCGCGAAATTAAAATGCACGCGAAAGTTTTTGTCTACACTATATGCATTGAATGCCAGTGGTAGTTCGCGAAAATTTCATGCCGCAAAAAAGGCCGTCGGCTGCAATTCGCGAAAAATTCATGCCGCGAATATATCATGTTTTACAGTAGGTGGAAAGACTCTCTCGTTCCACCTCCCTGTTCAAACCATATCAATATCCTAGTACACATTGAGCTGACAGAAAGTTTCCAACCCATGCTCAAGCGCACAACATTTACTTCCTGTAACACATAAGGACTTTGCGTTATTTCTGTGATGTTCACTCCACATTGAGATGAGCTGCATGTGGTGTTAGGAGAAAATCTCAGACCTCCAAAGTCATGTCGCATTGTTATCGAGAATCCAGTGGTGTGGAGTTTCCTCATGAGTTGTCATAGCAACTGACAGTACACAAGGGCACAGGTGTGCTAGTGGTACAGGGTATATCTGGGAGAGCGACAGGAGGACACATAGGGTTATTAACCCATTAAGGATGGACGGATTTTGCTATAACACTCATTTTCCATAGACACCTGCCCGAGTATTCTCGGGACTCATCTTTAACAGGTTAACATGGTACCTGTGTACTGGTTAACGTATTTCTTTGTGCAATCATGGAGGCTGTCATTTGATTTCTTGTGGGGACAGCTTCAATTTGATTTGCTATCTCTACAAAGAGAAGCAATCTGTGTCAGCAATGTACAGATAAAGAAGTGACAAGTCAGTGTCCTCAGATGCCATATTGATCATGATACCCTCTTTGTAAATGCAATATGAACATATATGGGCACATTAAATTCTACACATTCAGCTTCGTTATGGAATACTTTGGACTTTTCCAGACCTGTACCACTGCTGCAGGTATGAAGATTTTCTTTCACCATGAAACAAAGGAGAAGAGAAGCATAACCACAATATTTGTGTATTTCTGTGCCTTGATTTATTTGTATCCTTGTCCTTATCTGGCAAGCCTGTACAAGCGATGAGAGTATGAATGAAGGGGGCCTTTGTAACGACAATACCAACTGGTAGATTAAATGCAAGACAGTTTTCTTTTTCAAGCCCCATTTTAACAGAGCCTTTCAAACCAGAGTTACTGCAACAACATCTGGGCAAACTTTTTTTTTACCCTGCGTATTAAAACAGTCCCTGCAAAATGTTGCTGGGACGTTGTCGCGGTAACTTTTGCCAAATTCTACCCTGGGTAGCTAGGGTAATTACATGTACCTTGACATTACCCCAACAACCCTTCTGTTAAAACGCTCTGCGGTAACATTCTTTTGATATACTCAAACACACATGCGCAATAGTTCAAACAGAATGACACACCGCTCGCCGATGACATGCATGGATTGTAACCACACCACCTTTTGCACATGAATGGGTAGGTTGTTATGGAAGCCTACCCAGAGACGGTTTTTGGTGTGTGTCTGTTAAAAAGGGTACCCCTCACTCTCTCCTGCCGGAGGCAAGGAATTTTGTTCTCCTGATGTTCGACGTTGTCAGGGTAAGGTCTGATAAAACAGGGTTTCAATCTCTATCTGTCAATGTTTCAAGTCCTTAAACTCATATATTTCTAAAGTATGGCCTTCTGTTTGTTTATTTGTTTGTTTGTTTCCAGTTGAAACATGTTCTCATATCCCCCAACCCTATTCCCCATTTCCACCCTCCCCAAACGAAATATATTCCGTCATGCAAACACCACTGACAAAAAGGGTGTTCATATGTTGTGTATGAAGAATTACCTGGCCAAATGAAATATTTCTGTTGTCTGTTACAGAAGATGTTATAACCCAAAATGGGTAAATGATGTTTGTATGAATAAAATTCATTTTTAAATTCAGTTTCACTGTGTTTGAGAGGAAGTTGATACAACTGTCTGGTCATGCACAGATAGCAGTAAGTGCTACAATGTTGAGAAGAGAAAGTGTATGTGTATGTGTGTGTGTGTGTGTGTGTGTGTGTGTATGAGAAAGAGAGATATAAAGAGAGACAGAGAGACAGAGAGAGAAAGGTGTTGAAAGGAAAGGGGAATACATGAACAGAGCAGGGAGGCTGGCAAAATAATGTATGTATAATGTTAATGAGTGGATATTGACGAGGAGGAAGAAATTCTTTATGGATATTTGCAGATGACAACATTACAGTGTAACAGTTCTTGTCATTAAACAGTTTTGTAGTCTCTCTCGTAAAGTTTCCTCACAAAAATATGACAAGTAATGGCCAACTCGAGCCTGGTCTTGCACATACTGCAGTGAGTTTGGTATTAGTTTCAACTCTGTTGAGTGTGTTTGCGTGGTGACTGTGTGTGAAAATTGTTTGTTTGTTTGTTTGTTTGTTTGTTTGTTTGTTTTGTCCAGCTCTTACCATTCCTGTATCTCTACAATGACTATGTCATATGATTTTTTTTTCACTCTCATTTTTTTTTCTTCTTCTGCCAAACCAGTGCCTGAGAAATCTCAGAGCACATTAAATCACGTGAGTCTGTGTGAGAATATCATCGCAAATATGACATGTGACTGTATGAAAGAGAAATATATAAGGAATAATGCATGAAAGAGAAATATATAAGGAATAATGCATGAAAGAGAAATATATAAGGAATAATGCATGAAAGAAATATTTTCTTTTTTTCTTAAAGGTGATAATGTAATTCCACCAAAACAGCACCTGCACATTCATGCCCCAAATTCTCACTGCTAGTGTGCCTATTTTGAATTCCTTTTCCAGCGTGAATTCAGTCATGAAATGTCTAAATTACTGAGCGAGCGTAGCCTTACGTATCTTTTTTTTTTTAATTTCGTATTTTTTTTTTTCGATGAATAGATACTGAGCACACGATCTGCCTGCTGAAAAATAAAGGAATGACTAGAAACAGTGAAATAGTTATAGCGCCCTCTAGAGCCAGTAACATGATATTGCTGTAAAGGAAAAAAATCATGTATGTGACCCCGGCCAGTGCGTAATAGAAATAGCTAAGAACGGAAATAGTGACATTAAAATGCACGAAACGTGAGCTGGAACACCATATCTGCACAGCGACATTATTGCAACTAGCTACCCGATGCCAAGGGACAAAAAACCTACCAAAAGACTCCGCAGTAAGTAGTGATATGGGACTAGATCTGTATGACTAAATTGCCTCTGTGCACGGACTACGTGGATTTGCTTTCCACTACCCTGGTAAGCCGCTACGCCGCAACGTTTCGCGTATGCCTTACCGCGTCACCGCCTCGCCTGGAAGTGGTGGATGGTGTGCATGCAGCAGTAATCTTCGTAATTCGGTACACTGCTCCACTATGCACTAATTAGTCATAATTCAAGTCAGTTGCGGAGACCGCATCGCATCACGTAGTAGTTTAAGCACTTCTCTGCACTATCAGCGTTTGTAGTTAAATTACTGATTACCTGATTACAGTGCAGTGCGAAGATCGACGTAGCGTTCTACACAGGCTTTCTATAATTTAATAACTCACATCCGACTTTCGCTTTCCTGTGGACAAAATGGCAATGCGTTTTCATATGCCACCTTCCATTCTAACGTTACTGACTCGGACCAGACCTACTACTAGAGCCTAGCAGTAGGGCCTAGTCTAGTTCTAACTTGATTTAGGGCCTATTTTAAAAAGCTTTATTGCCTAAAATTAGCAATAATTTGTTATTATTTTTAGAGCGTAATAGGCAGATAGGTATGACTCCTGTCTATTCTTCTAGGCATTTAAAATTGTATCACCATGTCATGGAATGAATGCTACAAAGGTAGAAACTCTACAATACGTCTTATAGGGCCTACAAAGTAGACCGAAATTTCAGTCTGTATATTGTCAGGGATATGCTTAGACAGAAAGATCCGTCTGTTCGGAGGAGTCTTTTTTTATACTTTGAAGTTATTGCTCTCCTCCGGAGCTCCGGAGATTTGTAGTGTAGGAGGGGATCCGTGAAGCCAGATGCAGTCTCTGCAGAACATATCTCCGACAACCAGATACAGACCGATCTTTCGCCTAGTTTCGGTTGAGGATATATTCTGTGGATACTATACTATGAAGTCCATCGCTTTAGTTAGTACCTAATTAATCTTTTTAAAGATACCATAGAAAAACTTGCTGTGATTGCTGTGAGATTGCTATATTCAGATCAATCGCTGCACTCACTGCTGTGGACATATTTTGTATGCAATGCCAGGCCTTCTGCTTCTGTACAACGCAGTGCAGAGTGAACTACAAATATTGTAGCTGTAATCAACATACTGTAAAAGTGGCACTCGGTCAAAACAGCAAATATTCCATTTCTGCCGGACTTTGGACTCACTCAGATGCAAATATTCTTTGTTGCTGAATATTTAGGATGGGTTTGTGCTTGTTTGGAGATCAATTGACGAGGTGGTGCAAAAGTACACCAGCACCAAGACTACATCTGGCTTCACAGAATCCCTCTCCATGGAGAAGAACCGTCAAAGTAAAAAAAAAAAATTATAAAACTCCTCCAAACAGACAAATTTTTCTGTCTAAATATGATTGGATGTGTTCCTGATTCAAGAAAGCTTGTGTTTGATGTTCAGGTTGTATGTCTACTTGATAATCCTCTGTATCATCAGACCAATTACATGGAATAATAAAACTGTCAGGCATTAGAAATGATAAGACTTGCACTTTAACCCGTTGAGGATGAGTCCCAAGTATACTCAGGCATGTGTCTATGGGAAATTTGTGTTGTAGCAAAATCAGTCCGTCCTCAACGAGTCAAATCTGCCTCTCACTCAGTTAAAATCCGTGCAAAAGGGGGCTGTCTTTGGGAGACTGACACATCTTGATGCCCCTTTATGATGCTAAATGAAGACAGTCTTGATAGGATTTACACAAGCTTACTTTCCTCTAGCCATCAGATGAGTGGCATGGAATGAGGAAATTGTCGGGCATTGTATGACAAGGCATGTCCTTGAAAATCTGTCTCACACTCTTAAAATCCTCTTTGAAAAAAAAGGGCTCTCAGGACGGGATCTCGGGAGTCACTGACATCACAATGCCTCTTCATGATACCTAACTTGACTACGCACTTGTAAGTTTTAAAGCACATAGAAACTATGTATTCATAGTGTATTGAGGAGGAGATGGATTAACAGTAACATGCTGAAATTGTTCTGAGTAGAACAGTATTTGTGTAAAAGATTTAGAAAAGAAAAACATGTTCCCATCTCATCAGGTGACAGATGCATCATATCTTCCTTCAATGTAGGATGGCTGTATTAATAATCCCATCTCCATTTTAACCTCTTAACGTTTTCTTTTACCTGCCAATGAAAGCTGCATCAACAGACAGTGAGCGTGAGAACACAGACAGCAGCAAGGGTTCATCTACTAGCCAGCCCCCCAGCCCAACGAAGAAGCGCAAGAAAGCTCCCGGCTCAAAGGTCAGGAACAGAGTTCACCAAGAAGCCAGCATAAGATTAGGTCAACAGTAACATATTTGCCCACTGCCTAATTTCAATTTTTGTTCTTTTTTTTTAAAAAAAGGAGTGTGCATTATTTATATTTTAATAGCTACATGTACCTACAGTTTGTTTATTTAAATTGAGATGCTACAGATATATACTCTGCTCATCAAGCCCAACTGGGCAAGTGTTTGGAGTTCACTTGTCCAGCTCAAAACTTGGTTGCAGTGACTTGCCCCAAGTTAGTGGCACTACAGATTTACAGTCCTGAACTGATTTTCTGGACATATATGTAGATGATGTTCTTAAAAGTGGTCACATCTTCCTGTAAAATTCATTTAGTGCCTTCAGACAAATATTAGAAATGGTAACAAATAACAAATGAAATCATAACATGAGATATGGAGGAGTTTCAAGAAGAAACTAGAGATTGTAATTTGTCATCACTGACAAATTAAGGTGATCCGATTTTTTTTATCAATGATTCGAGTCCTGATCGCAATAGGCATGACCATACAAGTTTCATCTGTGTTTAGAGACATTGGCCGTGTGATGTTTGCATTGTCATTTAGCAAAGGGAGTCATATCTGCCATGTTTGGTACCAAATTTTGTATACATTATAACGAAGAGACAGCAACAAGAACATATGACCTTTGACCCACCTTTGCACTCCCAAGATTGCATCTAATGAAATAGTGGTTATTTTGTGAAATGATTCTCGCGACATCGTCTATACGTGTGCAAAATGTGGGAAAGATAGGACAGGTATTCACCAAGATAGAAGATGAAACATTAATGACCTTTGACCCTAATTTACATACCCAAGATGTTGTCCGATCTAGTAGTTGTTATTTTATGAAATAATGTACGTGGCATGAACTAAACATGTGCAAAATATGGGGGTGATAGGGCGTGTTTTTCTTGAGTTATTGCAAAGAAAGTTGCAGAAAGAAAGAAATATCTCAATACATAGAAGATAAGCTTTAATTTCAACCAAGTTTTTTATCGTGATCCCGACATCGTATGAAAAAACGAAAGGCAATTGAACGATAGCGCAAAGTCTCAGCTACAACATATTAAAATCTGGGAGAAATTCACCGAAGGGTAAGTGAGCTAGTGCTCGATAAAGACAATCATGTCAATTTTCACATTTAAAAAAAATTCCCTCCCATAGAGATAACACGTCATAACGGAGATACAAAAAGAAGTACATATGACCTTTGACCTCAATTTGCACAGACAAGATGGCATCTGAGTAAAAAGGAGTTATTTTGTGAGATGATCCTTGAAACATGGTCTTTTCGTGTGCAAAATATGGGAACGATAGGACATGTATTCACTAAGATACAGGATGAAACACTTATAACCTTTGACCCTACTTTACATACCCAAGATGGCGTCTGACCAAGTAGTTGTTATTTTATGAAATAATTTACGTGACATGAACTAAACATGTGCAAAATATAGAAGTGATAGAGGCCGTTTTTCTTGAGTTATTGCAAAGAAAGTTGCAGAAAGAAAGAAATATCTTAATACATCGAAGATAAGCTTGAATTTCAACCAAAATTTTTGACATGATCCCGACATCGTATGAAAAAACGAAGGCCACACTTACGGTAGCGTAAAGTCTCAGCTACAACATAGTAAAATCTGGGAGAAATTTACCGAAGGGTAAGTGAGCTAGTGGTCGATAAAGATAGTCATGTCAATTTTCATTTCCAGAAAAACTGCACTCCCATAGAGATAACACGTAAACTGGTCAAATTTGACAATATTACTTTCAATCCATTTATACGAGGTGATACCGTTATCTAATCAAAATTTTGTTATTTTATGTTTGAAAGAACATTAAATAAGCTACAACATACTGAAATCTGGGTGAAAATTGACAAAGGACTAGTGAGATACGCTCGAATGAACTTGAAATTTGATGACGTCATTTTGAAAATTTTACTTTTTTTACTTTATTAAGAAATTTGATATCTTTTAATCATTTTGTCAGCATTGCCACCCCATGAAATGACATGTACAACTCATCAGCTTTCAAAATATGCAAAGAAAATGGGGGGTCACCGTCCATCCTGACGAGTAAAATCGGATTTAAAATTGGCGGTTTTTTTGGCATAGTTGCACTGTATATCGCCATTGACGCGCGCGCGGAATTTCAACTTTGACGGGCCCGCATGACGTCATATTGAATTGGATTGATTTGAAACTTTGTCGAAATATTCCTTGACATTTCAGATATCCGATCTGAGTGAAAAAACGGGAAATTTCTATTGCATATTAGCTGTGCGTGCGTATATGCGCGCACGCGTACGCGTCCGTCCGATTTTTTCAATTTTTCAAAAAATGCTCCAAATGGTCTGAAACGTGTCCAAAAAATTTTTGAGCTCGATTGGAGCATAAAAATATTTCAACGCGCGCGTACGCGCACGTTTGAAGAGTACAGATGAATTTTGAGAACATGAGTAGAATCAACTTGATTCGAACTATATGTGAGGTAAATTTCATAGAAAAATTCCATTCCATTAATGAGATATGAATGAGAATGTGTTTTCATATAATGACGTCATAGTGACGTCACTTTCGACTGATCACTATGATTTTATTAGATCTGTCGTCTCTGGGACATGATACATATATGGTATAATTTTGACATTGATAGGATGAGGACTTTCTGAGCTAACCTCTACACAACATTTGAGGAGAAAGAACTTTTTTTTGTGACAACGGGAAGTTTAACACTAGAACCGGAATTTGTCAACACTGACAAATTAGGTGATCCGATTTTTTTTTTAAACAATGATTTGAGTCCTGATAGTATAAAGTCTCAGCTACAACATGTTAAAATCTGAGAGAAATTCACCGAAGCATAAGTAAGATAGTGCTCGATAAAGAGAGTCATGTCAATTTTCACATTTAAAAAATTCCCTCCCATAGAGATAACACGTCATAACGAAGATAGAAAAAGAAGTACATATGACCTTTGACCCCACTTTGCACAGACAAGATGGCATCTGAGCAAAATGTGGTTATTTTATGAAATGATCCCTGTAATATGGTCTTTACGTGTGCAAAATATGGGAAAGATAGGACATGTATTTATCAAGATACAGGATGAAACATCTATGACCTTTGACCATAATTTACATACCCAAGATGGCGTCTGATCAAGTAGTTGTTATTTTGTAAAATAATGTTCGTGACATGAACTAAACATATGCAGAATATGGTGGTGATAGGGTATGTTTTTCTTGAGTTATTGCACAGAAAGTTGCAGAAAGACAGAAATATTTCAATACATCGAAGATAAGCTTTAATTTCAACCAAGTTTTTAGACGTGATTCCGACAACGTATGAAAAAACGAAGGGCACATTACGATAGCCCTACGTCTCAGCTACAACATATTAAAATCTTAGAGAAATTCATCGAAGCATAAGTGAGCTAGTGCTCGATAAAGATAGTCATGTCAATTTTCATTTCCATAAAAATTGCACTCCCATAGAGATTACACGTAAACTGGTCAAATTTGACAAGGTTACCTTCAATCATTTTTTTCGAGGTGATGCCGTCATCCAATTAACATTATGTTTATACATTTATGAAAGAACATTTCATAAGCTACAACATATTGAAATTTGGGTGAAAATTGGCAAAGGATAAGTGAGATACGCTCGAGTGAACTTGAAATTTGATGACGTCATTTTGAAAATTTACTTTTTTTACTTTATTAAGAAATTTGATATCTTTTAATCCTTTTTTCAGCATCGTCAGCCCATGAAATAACATGTACAACTCATCAGCTTTCAGAATATGTCAAGAAAATTGGGAGTCACCGTCAATCCTGACGAGTAAAATCCGATTTAAAATTGGCGTTTTTTTGGCATAGTTGCACTGTGTATCCCCATTGACGCGCGCGCGGAATTTTGAATTTGACGGGCCCGTATGACGTCATATTGAGTCGGATCGACTTGAAACTTGGTAGAAATATTCCTTGACATTTTGGACATCCGATCCGTGTAAAAAAACTGAAAATTTCTATTGCATATGAGCTGTGTGTGCGAATATGTGCGCGCGCGTACGCGTCCGTCCAATTTTTTCAATTTTTCAAAAAATGCTCCAAATGGTCTGAAACGTGTGCAAAAAAATTTTGAGCTCGATTTGAGCATACAAATATTTCAACGCGCGCGTACGCGCACGTTCTAAGATAAATATGAATTTTGACAATATGAGTAGAATCCGCTTGACTTAAAATATATGTGACGTAAATTTCATTGAAGAATTCTATTCTGTTAATGAGATATGGATGAAAATGTGTTTTCGTATAATGACGTCATAGTGACGTCACGGTCGACTGATCACTATGATTTTATAAAATTTTTCGTCTTTGGGACATGATACATATATGGTATGAGTTTGAAATTGATACTGTGAGAACTTTCTGAGTACGTAGATACACAACTTTTGTCCAGAAATAAAGAAAGAAGAAGAAGAAGAAGAAGAAGAAGAACAAAGAATCCGTACAGATACAGAAGGTGATCCGAGAGGATACTCGGATCACCTAACTAGACTTGGAATTTGTCAAGACTGACAAATTAGGTGATCCGATTTTTTTTAAAACAATGATTCGAGTCCTGATCGCAATAGGCATGACCATATAGGTTTCATCTGTGTTTAGAGACATTGGACGTGTGATATTTGGATTCTCATTTAGAAAAGAGAGTCAGGTCTGCTATCTTTGTTACCAAATTCGGTATACACTATAACGAAGATACAGAATGAAGTGTATTTGACCATTGACCCAACTTTGCACAGCCAAGATGGCATCTGAGCAAAAAGTGGTTATTTTGTGAAATGATTCTTGTAACATGGCCTTTGCGTGTGCAAAATATGGGAAAGATAGGACATGTATTCACCAAGATACAGGTTAAAACATTTATGACCTTTGACCCTAATTTACATACCCAAGATGGTGTCTGATCAAGTAGTTGTCATTTTATGAAATAATGTACGTGACATAAACTAAACATGTGCCAAATATGGGGATGATAGGGGCTGTTTTTCTTGAGTTATTGCAAAGAAAGTTGCAGAGAGAAAGAAATATCTCAATACATCGAAGATAAGTTTGATGTCAACCAAGTTTTTTGACGTGATCTCGGCATCGTATGAAAAAATGGAGAATCACTGATGATAGCCCAAAGTCTCAGCTACAACATATTAAAATCTGGGAGAAATTTACAGAAGAGTAAGTGAGGTAGTGCTCGATAAAGACCGTCATGTCAATTTTCATTTCCAGAAAAATTCCCTCCCATAGAGATAACACGTAAACTGGTTAAATTTGACAAGGTTACATTATATCCATTTTCACGTGGTGAAGACATCATCCGATTAAAACTTTGATTCACAAAAGTTAAAGAGTATTACATTGGCTACAACATACATGTACTAAAATCTGGAAGAAATTCACCGAAGGGTAATTGAGCTAGTCGTCAATAAAGACAATCATGTCAATTTTCACATCTAGAAAAATTCCCTCCCATAGAGATAACACGTCATAATGAAGATAAAGAAAGAAGTACATATGACCTTTGACCCTACTTTGCACAGACAAGATGGCGTCTGAGCAAAAAGTGGTTATTTTGTGAAATGATTCTTGTAACATGGTCTTTACGTATGCAAAATATGGGAAAGATAAGACATGTATTCACCAAGATACAGGATGAAACATTTTTGACCTTTGACCCTAATTTACATACCCAAGAAGGTGCCCGATCAAGTAGTTGTTATTTTATGAAATAATGTACGTGACATAAACTAAACATGTGCAAAATATTGGGCTGATAGAGCTTGTTTTTCTTGAGTTATTGCAAAGAAAGTTGCAGAAAGAAAGGAATATGAAAATACATGGAAGATAAGCTTTAATTTCAACCAAGTTTTCGGGCATGATGCCGACTCCGTATGAAAAAACGAAGGGCACATTAACGATAGCCCAAAGTCTCAGCTACAACATACTAAAATCTGGGAGAAATTCATCGAAGCATAAGTGAGCTAGTGCTCGATAAAGATAGTCATGTCAGTTTTCATTTCCAGAAAAACTGCACTCCCATAGAGATAACACGTAAACTGGTCAAATTTAACAATGTTACTTTTAATCCCTTTTTACGAGGTGATGCCGTCATCCAATCAAATTGTTGTTATTATATATCTGAAAGATCATTTAATAAGCTACAACATATTGAAATTTGGACGAAAATCAACTAAAGAATAAGTGAGATATGCTTGAATGAACTTGAAATTTGATGACGTCATTTTGAAAATTTACTTTTTTAACTTTATTAAGAAATTTGATATATTTTAATCATTTTTCCAGCATTGCCAACCCATGAAATGACATGTACAACTCATCAGCATTCAGAATATGTAAAGAAAATGGGGGGTCACCGTCCATCCTGACGAGTAAAATCGGATTTGAAATTGGCAGTTTTTTGGCATTGTTGCACTGTATATCGCCATTGACGCGCGCGCGGAATTTCAACTTTGACGGACCCGTATGACGTCATTTTGAGTGGGATTGACTTGAAACTTGGTAGAAATATTCCTTGACATTTCAGGCATCCGATCTGTGTAAAAAAAGTGGAAATTTCTATTGCATATGAGCTTTACGTGCGTATATGCGCGCGCGCGTACGCGTCCGTCCAATTTTTTCAATTTTTCAAAAAATGCTCCAAATGGTCTGAAACGTGTGCGAAAAAAATTTGAGCTCGATTTGAGCATACAAATATTTCAACGCGCGCGTACGCGCACGTTTTAAGAGAAAATATGAATTTTGATTATATGAGTAGAATGCGCTTGACTTGAACTATATGTGACGTAAATTTCATTGAAAAATTCCATTCCTTTAATGAGATAGGAGTGAGAATGTGTTTTCATATAATGACGTCATAGTGACGTCACGATCGACCAATCACAATGATACATTAGATTTGTCGTCTTTGGGACATGATACATATATGGTATGAGTTTGAAGTTGATACTCTGAGTACTTTTTGAGTACGTAGATACACAACTTTTGTCCAGAAATAAAGAAAGAAGAAGAAGAAGAAGAAGAAGAAGAACAAAGAATCCGTACAGATACAGAAGGTGATCCGAGAGGATACTCGGATCACCTAATGAAGACTTTTACTTGCCTCTGGATAAAGATTTGAAAGCCTTTGCTAGAGATTAATTAACTGTCAGTACATATCTCTGTAGAGCATCTACATACCTTGTAGATACAAAACGTAGGTAAGTCTTTATATTCATCACTCCTGCTGTAATTAGCCATAAATGTTAGCAAAGTATGCTTGGTACTGCAGATAGCAACTGATAGTACATGTATATCTCATTAAAAGCACTCTGAATATTGCAATAGACAACTATTGCCAGTAGGTTGATATTCTTGTGATATGATGCAAACTGAGGTAGCCAGGTATGTATACCATAATTTTGTACAGTGATTGGTGTTCATGTTTACAGCACAACGAACGTCTGCACATTCACATGTTCTCTGCTTTGGTTGCTCCACCTTTTCTTTGATCTGTAGGGTGCCGGGAGTGGTGCATGCGC
Organism: Diadema antillarum; assembly: GCF_040938485.1. Lineage (NCBI taxonomy): Eukaryota > Metazoa > Echinodermata > Echinoidea > Diadematoida > Diadematidae > Diadema > Diadema antillarum. The sequence goes on along the minus strand of NW_027272181.1, from coordinate 14,265 downwards.
AGCGGGCAACCTGGCGCCCCCACCCAACCCAAGTGGTGACAACATTGTAGCTGCCAACCCCTTTGAAGACGACCCGAGTGGAGCTACGGCCACCACCCGGGGCCTGAATCTGCTTACGCGCCGCCTGAGCCGCACGGCGGCCATGAACAATCAGTTTGGCCCCTACGGCAACTCATACCACCACGCCCACCACCAGCACCACGGCATGCCGCCGGGCATCGGCGCCGGAGGGGGCGGGGGCGCCCCGTACCCAAACAGCCTGGCCAACAGCCACAACTCGAACGGCCCCGTGCCGCCAATGATGTACAGCAACCCACAGACTCTGTTTGCGTGTGGCATCTGCCACCAGCAAGTGCAGGACTCCGAGGATGCGGTCATCTGCGTCAGCAGCTGCCACACTTGGTACCACCGCATCTGCACCGGCATGACGACCACGGCCTACACGCTGCTCAACTCGGAGCAGGCCGCAGAGTGGGTGTGCGACCGCTGTGTCCGGGAGAAGAAGATCCCCCTCGTCCGGCTCAAGACGCAGCCAATCACATAGCTGGGAGCACATCTGCAGGCCAAAGCTAGCTCACCTACCCGGTTGCATTGTTTTGTATATATTGGATTATCACTGTATGTATTATTGTACACATGAAAAGAAAAAACTTACGATAGCACAAACCTTTATCCCATTTTCTGTTTAATTTACTCATTCATATTTTATCACTATTATGATTTTTCTTCTTTTTTTTTTTTACATTACAGCCAGCCAGTGGAATGTTATGTGCATAGCATTTTGTTTTTCTTTTCTTCTTCTCTTTTTTTTTGAACATTCGTGCCTCTTGTTGAAATGAAGATTACTGGTAGTTTTCTCTGATCCTAATCCAACATTTGTAGAAGTCCTATTCTTGTGAAGGTCTACATCGTCTTGAAGTTGGGTCTTGAATGTAGTTTCCAGTTTCCAATTTCTTAGAAATAGGTGGTACTAAAATGTGTGAAAGCAAGAGCTAAATCATTTTGAACTCATATCTGTTAAGGTGTGGCTGGTTAGAATACATCAAAATCAAATGCAAGGGACCAAATACAACAACTTTTCATATGTATCCTCACAGTTAGACAGCTTGTATTATGGAAATTAAAAAAAAAAACCCAAAAACAGATTTGTGTCAAAATAAGGACCATTTGTCACACAGTTGATGTATGATATTGATGGCCATAGTTTACCTTGACAAAATATTGTGCATTTGGCCAGTGCATTCCTGTCATATCTCTTTGAATTTTATATTTTGTACAGTCAAAGTACACATGTTGTCTATGTTGTTATCTCCCTCCTGCAAATCTTGGAAGTAAAATATCTCTCTGAAGGGGAATGAGTTAGAAAACTTATTTCTGATGAAAATCAAGATATATTATGAATGATGCACTGCAAAAGTAGGAGAAAAGCTCTCTCTGCCAAAGGTGGTCATGTCAAATAATTAAGTTTGGACCAACAAGAGGTATGGGTGACAACAGTCAATAGGACCATGAGAGTGTTAAACATGATATCATATTCAATGGTATCTTTCTGGATGACGGGAATTCTGGCAAGTTACTCTAATATTGGACAGAGAGGTTGTTCTAAGGATGGTGCTTTAGATTTTTCAGCCAAGTGATTCCCAACAAGTACTTGCATCATTATTGCATTTTTTTTTCTTAAAGAAAACATGGTTGATTTTGAGTGTGTTTGTGAGGGTGTATGAATGTTTCAAAACAAAACAAGAATTAAGGTGACATTTCATCAGGGCTTGCCTCTGAGATAAGTATCACTGTCAAGCAAGTACTTAAAATGTACATTTTATTAGTACAACATAACAGAGTGAAATAACTTTGCTTGCAGCCTATTTGTGACATTTTTTGTTGTTTTATTTTTTTATGAGACTGTCACAGTTTGCAGAAAAGTAAAACAATGTTACGATTTTCCCCTGTCCTGTATGCGTCCCTGTGATAATGGAGCTTAAATGAAATTTTAGTTAGAAAATGAAATTTTAGTTTAAAAAAATGAAATTTTAGTTAAAATACTGGAACAAGTGCTTTCATTCTGCAGATTCTACTTAAAGTGAACACTGTAGATAAAATCATGAAAAAAAACCCCACAAGATTACTACAGTAAGTGATGAATAGAATCAAATTGTAGAATTTCTTCTAAGTAATGTTGCTGCAGGTGCATTCATTTTCTCTCCACCCCACCCCCATTTTTATTTCAGAGAGAATGAGTAAACATCAAACTGAATGGCATAAAAGATTAGCAGTTACATATTTCAAAGATTGAAGCTATATTGACTGTTGTGAACAGAGATATTTGTATTTTTTTGTCGCGATTCCTAGGGTGGTTGTAAAGTGTGTTTGCTGTGAATCATATGAGCAGGACTCCTATCGAAAAGATGTGACATCGCGTGTCATATTCTGATCGATGTGTAATTCCTTACATTACTGGAAATTATCAGAATGGAAAAGGCCACAGGAACTATAGCCCATTTAACATGGTCCTTGTGTGACTCCAAACATTATGGGATTTAGGTGTGAGTTTCTTCAATTTTTCTCCCTCTACAAATTTAATTTGTAGAGGGAGACAAATTGAAGAAACTCACACCTGAACCTTCACCCCTCTGAATAATATCTTTCTTTCATTATGGGATTTATTTGTAAAAGAAGAATCCATATTTAGAAAGACTTCTGCTGTAAGATTGAAAAATGTGCTTTATTAATCTCTTGCACTCAGTCCAGTAGGATGAAGTTTGTATGTCCTTTATGAGCTCACTGTAGACACCTTTACTTTCAGTGGCATAAACTTGTGTGGACTAAATGTCGTAAATCCTTTTTATTTATTATTTATTTATTGTTTGTTTGTTTGTTTGTTTGTTTGTTGGTATCAAATGGACTCATCACCACAAAATATCCTATGCTGACTGTATTCAAGTACACAAAGACAACAGATAAGTGACAATGTGATCAACATGAGACAAATATATCAAGAAAGTATTGGCAATTTCATTAATGGTGAATCACTTAAACATAACATTACAAACGGCTTGTAGGTAGCCAACTCTTAAAAAAACTGCTCTATGGAAGTCCTGATCAGTCCATAAATGGACTTCAGGTATAAGTTTATACCTGAATGTAGTTCACAGTTCTGGAGCATTGTAGTCTTGAAAAACAGTCCTTAGAATGGTGATTTAAGACAGTAGATTACACTGTCTTATCAGAGACCTATTTTTACAGAGTATGGCTTAGTAAATCACATACAGGTACTTCTTTCAGTGCCAATTTATTGCCCCCTTTGTCCTTCTTTTGAAACAAAAGTGGATAAAAACCTATTTCAATAGCCTGTATGCACACATAATGGTAAGTGTAAAGTTATTTTTCTTTTGCATATTGACATAGGGGACTGCTAGTTATATCATGTTGAAGCTGTGCACACACCTCATGTTGTGTAACATGTCCACTGCCCTAATTGAGAAAATGTCCACCATGAATTTGACATTGTCCCAAGTGTTATGATATCTCCCCATCACTCTTGTGACATCTACAGTTTGTTGAGAGGCCTCATTAAAGTGGTGCCGGAATAGCTTTTCCAAAGTATGTGAAACCTAATCAACTGCTGTATCCATTTCACGCAATGTTCTTGTTCACCCACTGAAAATGTTATTGATATGGTGTGCAGTAATTGTTCGGGGGGGGGGGGGGGGGGGGTTTGAGGTTACTATCGAGGTTTGCGAGCATTTGTGTAAAGCGTCTATTTCTGTTTAGTGTCACAGAAATATAGACACCAGAAAACAATGCACTACCTACATGTTCCAGCCCAGGTGTAGGAACTTCTTCCCTCTTTCAGAGATTATTATACATGAATGTACATTTGCTATGCTGCATGGGTTGATTTTGACTGTCGGCAGGTAAAGGCCACAAATTTTGTTACTGCCATGACTTACGAGATCTGCTTTGGACTGTCCTTGTCATACCTCTTGCCTATGCACCGCACCCCTTCTCACAATATTGCATCTCTCCTCTTTATGATATGAAGTCAAGTAATTCCCTCTCTTTCTCTCTCTGTCTGCTTTTCTCCTACACAAGTTCAATTTATATCATTTTGCTCCCCTTTTCCTCTTTCTCTCCTTTCTGTAACTTCGTGTGCACTTATAATTGTGTTCCTTTTAAGCATACCTTTATGCCTGCCTTATCCCTGACTGTGATTATCTGTATATATCTGGATGCCTGTACTCTCTTTGTGCTAATTTTTCTTACCATCTGCTTTTACCAGACCCTTGCTAATGATCATTCTGAAATGTTAATACTTCACCATATGTGTACTTCTCCCGAGGAAATCTGACAAAAATAAAGCGAGCACACATCCCTATGTATTGCGTGTTATGATCACTACATTGGGAAATATTTTCCGGACATCTTAACTAAAACCATGGTGTTGATAAACAGTTAATATGTAATGCATATTCCAGGTAATTGCTTCATATTTCCAACAGAGCAGAGCATTGTACTACATGTATTCGTAAAAGGATAAATGTCAGCGTTGCTACAGTAGTGATAAAAGGCAACTAAACAGGAGAGTGATAATGACTTGGAAGGTTGGGAGTTGCCAATTTTGTGATCATGAATGGCTGTAGGGATCATTGTAAATGGATAATTCTAAGTGCTAGAGAGGCTGGAGGAGTTTGAGAGCCTCCCTATCTTGGCCAGTGTTGTTGGCAGTATATCTCCTGCAACATAGAATACAATCCCTTAACCCCTGGGGGAGGGGGCGGGGGGATTTAGAAACTCACAGTGAACAGTGAATGGGTTAAGTCTGTCCAAGGAATGCCTGGTCACAAGTGAGTGTACTTGTGTGTCTTGTTGACGAATACACTGTATTAGTATGTGACAATGTCCTGTGTGTTATGTAATGTCCTGATGTTTTGTTCAGTTGTTGGTGTTCCTCTTTTTCTAATGACACAATTTTCCTCGCCCAATGCCCCCCCCCCCCAAAAAAAAAAAAACAAAAACCAAACAAACAAACAAACAAACAAACAATCAAAACAACCCCTCAAAATGCAATGATAGATACAACCTGATAAATCAAGCAGCCCTGGATTTCAGAAATATAGTGAGTGGTCGATGTCGTCTCTCAAATCACGAAATTATGAAATCCAGTATCATATTCTGGTATTTGCACATATCATGGCACTGGTGGAGATGAGTGGTATTCTATCTGGAGCTTATCTTGTACATTGTACTCATTTTCTGAAATATGTTTGTAGTGATACATTATTTTGTGGAAGAAAATGCTCACGTAGTTTCATTGTATACTCCCTTTCCTTCTAGTAGAGTCCATGCTCAGAAAAAAAAGGAGAAATATTTGAAATACGATGCCAAATTGAACAAGTCTTCCCACTGAAACGACTATAGAGAAATTTGATGTGCATATTATTTTGAGACTTCAATGTGTTGTGTATTTGCACAGGTACAATGTATGTGTATATAGTATTGAGTCTTTTATATTCATGTGTTAGGATGGTACATGTAAATGTTGGTCTGTGCAGTCTACATTGATCCTGTGTTTCAACCCCAATGATGATGTGAAGCATGAATAGATTGATGCAGAAAGATAAAAAGAGATATACATACTGATGTGTACAGGAACCTCACTTGATATTTGCCAAGCCATGCTGCAGTTTGTGAGTAGCATTAGGTAAGACGCTAACAGTGGAGCATATACAATGTATGAATAAAAGAGAAGAGAAATGTGTAGATGTTATTGATGAGGAGATTGAATAGAAATTATGTAGTAGTCTCTGCTGATATGTTCTGCACATGTGCTGTTCGTATTTCTTGACAGGAAAAAATATGGTTGTACGCTTCTTTTTGTCCAACTTAAGGATAACAGGTGTACGAGATTTGCACATTTTTTTTTTTTGCTTGGGGGGGGGGGGGGGGGGTACAAAAACCAAATAAAGCTGTAGTGGAAAAGGTACATATTGCAGTGGTTTTTTGGCTGACGCATGGCCAATTTGTATTGCACCATTTTGCCAAGTGTACATTTTAAAGTGTGCTCAAAACAGGAGGGGTTTCTGTTTATTATTATTCTTCAGATACACTTTTAATAAACTTCTATGATTTTTAAAGCTGTCCACGTTTGTAAAACTTGGTACCAGCTGTGGTGGCTTGATGTTTATAAAGAAACCAATGCACTGTCTGTTTGTGAGCAATTAGTGAGAGTACAAATTACCTCAAAAATATGCTTGATTCTTGCAATTTGGTTTTCGATCAAGGACAATAATTGCACACACAGCCCAATCTTTGTTCTGCAATTTGTGAATCCCAGTAGTGTCACATATGTACAATGTTTCAGTGAAGTATGTACAGGAAACGTCGGTGAAGATGTTGAGTTCAAAATATCGGGACTGTTTTCTATATCCTAGTGTATTTGTACAGAGGTCCACTTGTATAGTAAATTCTTATCATGTTTTTAGAAAGTAAAAATTTCATATCACCAAAAAACAGAAGTCTTGTAATTAGCATTTTTCTGTTTTAAGTAAACAATGCAGCTGAGAAATGAATAGTGAGGAATGTTGATGATAATCATGATGACGACGACGATGATGGTGGTGGTGTGTGTGTTGATTATGATGGTATATTTGTAGTACATAGTGTAGTAAGTGGTGGTGATGTTTCTTCCCTATGAGCAAAAACCATGAATAATCTATGAAAATTACATTGGAAAACAAGTGAATGTTTTGAACATACAGAGCTCTGATCAGCCAAAAATCTATTGGTATGCAGATTTCAATCAGTGGAAATGACAGACGGAGAAAATAGAGACCAAGACAGAGGAACACAAACACACTTAATAACACAAACAATTGAACAAACAAGACAAAAACAAACCAACAACAACAACCACCCTAAAACCACATAGTGCTAGCCACAAATAGAGACCTAGGTGCATATATATATATATATATATATATATATGCAGGGCTCGACACTAACGGTGGCCCGGTGGCCCGGGGCCTTCAAAAATGAAAGTCGGGTCACCAAATTTCAAAAAAGGGCAAATTTGGTTTGCCCGCCTCGGGCCACCACAATTTTTTGAAAAGTATGTCAATAAATTCGTAACTTTTTGCGCCGGAAATTAGCAGTTAAATTTGTTTAAAGGATGGATGAAAAGGACTGAATGAGTGCCTGAGAGTGAGTGTTGCAAGTTTGTTGAAGTTTAATTTATGAGTAGATATGTCCAACTTTTTAATACTTACTATCATAAAACTTAAATATTTGACTCATTTAAAAAAAAAAACAGGACTTTTAATGTCTTTTATTGTTTTTTTTTCGGGACACCAAATTTTTCTCTCGGGCCACCAAAAATTTGAAATTTAGGATTTTGGTGGCCCCATCGGGCCACCAAACAAAAAAGTTAGTGTCGAGCCATGATATACATATATATATGTTGAAGTGACAAACTGAAATGATCAATGAAAAGCCAAAACTGGAGAAGCAATGAAGAGAAGAAGGTGAAGAGGTTAGAAAATGAAGTGAATGTGGAACTCTAAGAGCAGGTTGTAAGAGCGGTGTTTTCATATTTCCTTGGTGATCTATACAGTATGTCCCAAAAAGAATTACAACGGGGCCCTCCACAATGATATCTTTAAAAATAGTGAATCAATCTAAATACAAATTCAGGGTATGAAACTATAACTCATTGCCCACATCTTACAGAAAAAACCCCATTCGATTTGCTTCAGTGGTCAAAGAGAAATACGGACTTTTGTAGAGGATGTCGGGAATCTGTTCTGTCCAAGTTCTGTCTATTGTTCACACACAAGATCATCGAAATGCTAAAAACTCGGAAGAATCTGATTCATGACATGCTTTACAACAATCCACATTTCTCTGTGACCGCCTAACCAAATCGAATGGGGATTTCTGCAAAGGAGAGCTAAAATGTTATATTTCACGACCCTGAAGTAGCATTTGAAAAATTTAATCATATTGGGCATTATCAATGCGAAAATCTTATTGTAATTTTTTTTAGGGGACATACTGCAGTAGGTCGCCCCAAAAATTACAATCAGATTATCGAATTGATAACATCTATTATGATCAACCTGTGTACGTGCTACTTCAGAGTCTTAAGGTATAACATCTTAGCTCTATTTTGCAGAAAAAACCCCGTTCAATTTGGTTAAGCGGTCACAGAAAAATGTGGATTGTTGTAAAGCATGTCATGAATCGGATTCTTCCGAGTTTAGCATTTCGATGATCTTGTGTGTGAACAATAGACAGAACTTGGACAGAGGAGATTCCCGATATCCTCTACAAAATTCCGTATTTCTCTTTGACCACTGAAGCAAATCGAATGGGGTTTTTTCTGTAAGATGTGGGCAATGAGTTATAGTCTCATACCCTGAATTTTTTTATTAAGATTCACTCACTATTTTTAAAGATATCATTGCGGAAGGCCGCGTTGTAATTTTTTTTTTGGGACATACTGTATTCCAGAATTGGTATGATATTGAATATGAAACATTATCAGCAAGGGAGAGAAGAGAATTAGAGGAGGTACATTGTACATGAATACATGCAAAGCTATCACTAGTGCTGCAAATCGCACAAGATGCCTAGATGGAAATTTCATATATCTGGCCTTCAGGATACCACACATTGTTAATATAAAGAAAAAGGCAAGGTGATGATAGGCACGTCATGAACATCTGATAGAGAAGCTGCAGTATGTCTCTACCCCTGAAACTATTAGTTTTTTTCTACCATCCACTTGCAGCACATGGCCGGCACAGCCGTGGGGGCCGTGGGGGCTCGGGCCCCCACACTTTTTGTGCACCCATACAAAGGAATACACAAGGTGTCATCACTTTGGGCCCCCATATTTTTTTTTTTTAAAACACGGAAGTACATAAGTGGCACTAATATAGAAAGAGATCTTGAAGTATGGCGGCGGTAAGGTTATGTTTTTTTTTTCTCTGAAGACCTTTTTTTTTTTTGTTTTTTTTTTTTTGTCAGGTGAAAACACCCGGAAATGGAAGGGGAGAGAATGAGCTGAGGACCCTTTTTTTTTTTTTTTTTTTTTTTTTTTGCTTGTCAGCTGAAGAAATCCGACGGGGAGAGATGAGCTGAGGACCTTTTTTTTTTTTTTTTTGCTTGTTAGCTCATGAAACCTGGAAGTGGGCCCCCACACTTTTGAAAACGCTGCGCCAGCCCTGCAGCAGACATACCTGATACTATATGCACTGTTTGTTTGTTCTTGTGATTGTTGTGTAAGTTTGAATATACAATTGTATTATGTACTAGTGGTAGAGATACAACAGAAGACAAGACAGAAAGAAAAAACAAACCTACAATTCTGCAAGCATCTAGAATATGGATTTTGACCATAACAGCAAAATGGCAGCTTGCATCTAGTGCAGCCGAGGTAAGGACACATTTACACTGCCACTACCAAAGGACAAACTATTAAATTTGTGTTCCTCAAAAAAGAAGAAAAAAACTAGATATATCGCTACGGCGACTGATATGCCTCCGCCATAATGCATGGTTCTCCTAATAGGTGTATAGTACAATGTCTTGACAATGTGTGATGACAGTTTCACACAATTGGCAAAAAATATTAAAACGACAGGTTTGACACAAATGTGCTGAATGTTCACTTTCCTAGAACTAGGTTCAATTGGATGAATGATTAAAATGTCAGAGTGCAGGTATTTGGGGAACTGATGATTTTTACTTGACTTTTGACCCTTTTATAAGTTTATGCATTGAGTAATTTTCAAGGTATTGAGAAAAAGTATAATTTCAGTTTCAAATGGGAAAATAGCATTATCTAAACCTTTCGTTTGACCTTTGACCTTACAGTTCCACAGAGAATCACTGTTAGGTAGAACATGCATAAATATGTAAGTTTCATGATGATACCTTGAGTTACTTTCGAGATATGGAGGAAAAAGTGCAATTTAGCACTTTCACTTGACCTTTTACCTTTTGACCTTTGACCTTTTGGCAAGAAACTTCCCCCAAAATATATATTGGGTAATACATGCCATACATCAAGTTTTAAAAAAAAAAAACCTTCAGGCATATTGCATTTTAAGGAAAGTAGTGATATTTTGAGGAGTTGACCTTCACCTTTGACCCCCCTGACCTTTGACCCATGACCCCCAACTTCCCTAGATAATCACTGCCCATCGGTACAAGCATATATATACTAAGTTCCATGAAGATACCTTGAACCATTTGCGAGATAAGGAGAAAAAAACATGAAATTTCAATTTTTTTTTTTCACAAAATAACCTGTGACCTTTGACCTTTGACCCTGTGACCCTAAAATCCACACAAAGTATTATCCCCCAAGGATGTACCCTCATACCAAGTTTGATGTAAAACCACCACACAGTTCTTGAGATATCGACAAAAACAAAACGGGACGTATGGACGGACGGACGGACGGACAGACGACCCGAAAACATAATGCCTCCGGCCACTTCGTTGCGGAGGCATAAAAACCAAAACAACTTCCTGTCCACACTAAACTTAGGGTCAAGCCACACCAAGACACACCTGGATGCATTCATAATGCCAGTGAATAAAATATTGGCCTTTACATGGTATGTCCTGGGAAGACCTCAAAAATTCCTGGACTGGCAAAAATGAACGGGATACCAGTGTTGAATAGCAAAATCATTAATGGTACTGTACTACAAAAATAAAAAAATACACAGAGAATGCAATAATCAGTCAGTGCCAGTTCGGAGAAACATTTATTGATGAGAGTACTCAGAGAGAAATTCATGTTAACAATGCAGTGCAGTCTTACCATGTAGCTGTACGCCCATCAATTAGAGACATATCTACGACATTTTCAGAAGTCCTCATTGCATTAATAACTCTTTTCTCTGAATACGTACTTACAATGCAGTTTCAGACCTTCAAGTTCACACTATTAGTAAACTTTTAAAAGGATTCATACCACACTTGAAGGAATTAAAAAGTCGCTTTGAAGATCCTAATCATTTATTTTGAGAGTAATCATCTAAAATCTGCTCTTAATATTGCTCTTTGTTGTTAACAACAAAATAACTGAAAAAAAACAGTCACAAGTAAGCCCAACTACAGAAACCAGCTGAAGAACTTGGTTTGACAACTACAAACATGGATATGAAATAAAAAAACAAATCTTGGTAATAATGTGTAGCCTGGCTTCTCAGAACTCTCCACAGACTTTGATGACTAAGGTCTTTGCAGCGTCACACGTGTGATATACTTTTCCAGTCTGATGGAAAATCTACTATTAAGAAAATCCACTTGATATTTTGCTGACACCATCTTTAATGTTGTTAGATTGGTGACTTAGGAAGTACAGTACATCATATGCACTGTCTCACAAGGGTTGTGTGTATCACATTAATCATGTATTAAACACTCATTGCACAATGTACAAACTCCATGTAAGAAATTGTGCAAACATGAACTTCTCTATACAATTCCTACTCATGCAAGGGCCTTTACTCCAGCAGGTATGAATAGATGACAACTGCCCTCTGGAGTTTGCATCTTGCAAACTCAAGAAATATGAAATACACTAGAAACATTTAAGCATTAGGACCATCACAGTCAAGTGGTGTGACACTATTTCCAGGGTTAAAAGTGAGTAATCATAAAAACTATCATTGATATGCTTTCTGAATTGTGTGGAAAAAAGAATATGAGCTTGCTAAAGTACGTGTCTGTTAGAAGAGAGAAAGAAAGAAAAAAGGTTTTGATGAAAATACTGTAGTTAACTGAGTCAATATCATGGACATAAACCATAAAATATGAATTTCAAAACGCTTGTCATGAAATCCTCTGATCTAAGCATTACCTGGACACACATCACGTTTTATATCATCTTTCTGGAGGTTTCCAGAATCTCCTCAATGTCATCCACATCCGTAGCTTACTGTGAAAGATATATTTTTAAGACATTAGGTGCAATTATCAACTCACTTCTCGTGCAGAATTAAGGTTTCCAAACAACTTTCAGGGAGTTTTAGGCAGTTGATAAATGCAAAGCTGTTTTGATTATGGGGTTAAAAATGCATTTCTGAAACGCAAAAAAAAAAAAGTGCGATCACAAAGCATTTGAAGCGTTTCTGTAGAGGTGATAAACGCAGTCGTTTTCCGTTGCGTGTTTAAGCTCGGACCTGCCCACGTCAACCACTGCCAACTACACATCTCCGCTTCTCGGGACAAACAGCACAATGGAGCGGCGCAGTGGCAAGGCCTCCCAATAGACTCACAGTGGAGTTGATAAACACAACAATTTGAGAAATGCGATCCCAAAGGCGTTTGCAAACACGTTTTGATTGTGGGTATTGAAACGAATTTCGAATGTGAGAAAGTTGGTAAATGCAGCCCAAAGTGTACAACATAACTTCCACAGTCTTTGATGTCAGTTTAAAATTGTTGAAATTCTGTGGTTTGTAATCTGTACAAATCAATATCATTGTACAGTGGACTCCCATTACAACGAACACGGTTATAACTAAATTTCGTTATAACGAAGTAAAACTTCTGGTCCCAAAATTATCGCCATTAATGTCTATGGCATAAAATGCGCTTATAACGAACACGGTTATAGCGAAATTTTCGTCATAACAAAGTCTCTTCCGAGCCCCACAAAAGAAAAACAAAAGAAATGTGCTCTGTTATAACGAAATGCAGATCGCTTTCGAAAATACGTAGCAGAACAAGCATGGGTGAACGCTTCACATCACGGTGTGTTCGCTCTGTGTTTCACGCACAGTTTCCGTCAATTTATGCTCTCTTTAATGTAATATCCAAACAAAATCTAAAAGGTACAGTGTACCATTCCGTTTCACATATCTTCACAGTGTAAGATGAGTATTCAAGAAACAGAATATGATATATGCATGGTTTCCTTGTTGTTGTTATATATTGTATTTGTTCAGTTATAACGAAATTTCATTATAACGAAAGAAAACCGCCGGTCCCGAGCATTTCGTTATAATGGGAGTGCACTGTACAAATGTCTCGAGTTTTCCCTCGAGACTTGAGATTAATTGAGAGCTCAAGAGCATTATGTGAATCACTTGAACCATTTTTTTTCATTCCACAATTGAACAACCTCAGGTTGGAGAGACAAAGTCTCGGCTTCAAGCGTCCCCTTTTGCCCTATCTCAATCACATTTCCTCACCATCTGAAACTTCTCCAATCGAAGCTAGAAGAGGACTTAACCCATTCCATACTGAATTCTAAAATTCCCATAGACTTAATACACAGGCCACCAGGTTCCCATATTGAACGGGTTAAGACTGTTGACATGCTCTCTTATGGCATCACAGTATCATAAGCAACACTCTGCACTCTACATTCTGCTCCAGATATCTTCAGCATCTTTGAGATGGACTGGTCCAAGTACTCTCTCTGGTTCTTCCACATCTGGCACTCTGTATTCTTCACCATGCTCACCTTGTCATCTCCACCACCAAAGAGGAGACAGTGATGCACAAACAGACATCCTCGTGCAAAATATCACATTACTCATCAATAGGTCCACCAAATCTTAGGTCGCAGTTCTCAATACCAGTAGGTCTTTCTCGGTGTCCTTGGGTCCTGGATGTTGTACGCCTCCATGAGTTCCGCTTCCACAGTTTTGAGGGAAGGTGTGAAAGTCTTTTTGCAAACATCCTCAGCCACTGAGTCCTTTGGTTGCTCTGAAAATACAAAAAAAAATCAACAAAACGAACAAACTATCAAGACATAGTTACATAAATCTGGTGATAGCGTGATTTTATAAGTATTTCTTTACTTCTCAGAAGGAATTTCTATCAGAATTTTGAGTATTCTTAGTAATTGTTTAATCTCTATTTGCAATCTGTCATGCCACTAATAGCAATCTAAAATAAAAGTGACTACCTGTTGCTCATACGGGCATCAAACATTCATTAAAATCTTGTCATGAAGGGAAATTGTAAGCAAGAAAATATTGCTGATGTCATCTTTTGTAATGTGAAAAGTTATAAAATAGATTATGAATTTATGCACGTAGAAAGAAAAAAAAAGCTATGTTCTGCTGATTTTTTGTTCTCCCTCACCAATATAAGTGTCCTGGTCTTGTAATCTCTGGAGTCCGAGTCTACGATGGGTACAGGGATGATACGTCCAGTCCGCTGAGACACCCGGACCTTCTCCCAGCCTCCGTGTATCGGAATTCAATGTCTGTGGTTTGCTGAGGAAAGATTGTG